>NC_056746.1:1492660292-1492725292 GCF_019279795.1 Protopterus annectens
CTCCAATAACACAGAATGTCAGATGTGCAGCAATCGCAAAGCAGCCTTACCACTGGCATATATGGAACCATAGTGGCCCTGACAATGGCACACAGGTGAATATTCTGTAAGAGGCCAGCAATGATAGTGTCCACACAGGGAACATGGCTACACACACATAGCACAAAGTGTGGTACAATACAATATATGTCCGACTGGTAGGTAAGCTGTAGCCATACCTAATGAGTTGTGTGCACAGTTTGTTGTCACTGATATGGTGAGGGAGGTGGGGTTACAGAGATGTGTAATAAGAACTTGCTGTATGAGTTGCTCAGACCTGTTTCCATCTTTATGTCTTTCAGGCAGCATGTCACATGCATGGCTACCATCTTATTCAGCTGCTGAAAATGATGTAGTGCTAACCTATTTAATCCAGCACTACCCTGTCCTGTTTGGTCGGGCCACCCATGATCAGCAGGACAGTTATGAGCAGGTCCGGCATCATTGTTCTGACCTGCTTCTCAATGCCCGCCGGCATGCTGCTGCAGTCCAGGGGGATCACCTCGCCATGGGGGGGCCATGCCATCCATCCCCCTGACACGTGTGGAGGAGCTCCTGGCCAGCCTCTTGGCACCTGCCCATCTGGACACACACCAACCACCAGACACCTTTGTGTAGGTGGGTGCCACCCACACAGCAGCTGAGGAGCATGCAGGTAAGGCCACAGGCAACATCCATAGACCACTGTTGCATATACATCCACATTGGTACAGGTAGATCATGCATATCTGACATGTCATAGATATATTTTGTTGCTGCATAGTAGTGATAAACAGATGTCCATATGTGGTAGTATTGTGGAAATGTACTGTTAATGTATTGTAATACTGCACCCATCTTGTAGCATTGCCACAGTTGTGGCCACTGACTATGCATCTCTCACCCTCTTATGTAGGTCCCTCCGGGATACCATCAAGGCATCAGCCTGTAGCTGGTGAGTATGGTTTATGTAGATGCTTGCCAATACACCGAGCATGTAATGACTATGGTATATGCCATGCACACATCTAACACACCTATCGAGAATGCATGCTGTACATATGCATGTATTGTTGCTGTGAAATGCACAACATCACAGGGGTGACCATGATGGGGTATTGGAAGGGTATGTCAGACACCTGCATGATAACTAACATCCTGTCATTGCGGAATGTGTCCACTGGGAGTAATAAAATGGTGGGAGACATGGCCTACAGTAGGGACATGTTTGGAACAACACCCATATACAGTGCAACACCATTGTATATACCTGTAGGACAATGGCAACTGCTGCAGAGATACACTATGGCATAAGGCATTAAAGTGGTCCACATTATCAGCTGGGACTAGGCTGTAACATGTGGTGTGTTCAGTGTATGGGACACTGTAAAATGACAAACATGTGTAGGACTTTACTTGTCATCTGCAAAAAGGCTGAAGGAGGGGGAGGGGTGTCAGCATGACACACCAGTGCACTGCAGCAGGGATCCTAAGGATGTTAAGAATGGCTGTATTTGCACATACTCAGATACAGGACCTGTGGCAGCCATAATCCTACCCCCACAGCAATAGTGACAGCAGTGTGTGAACACCAAGGGATGTGCACATGAGTAGACCTTGCAATCATGCAGAATATGGGGACATGTGTAGGGCAGACTGAATATACACTGGAAAATGCAGATGTCCCACGCTGGTATACCCCTGCCAGGAGTAGTGACTGCTGTAGTACACACAACAAGTGGTGCGACAAACCGTCATGATAAGGGTGTGCACACATATGCCCACACGGTGTGTATGTATCATGGTCAGCATCTGCACACCAAACACATTCTGTAGACACTGTATGTGAATTGTACAGGAGATATGTCACATATTGGGCTCATGTACTGCTAAGATATGCGGTGATGTGGTCCCATGGCAGATCAAGGATGGGTGCATCATATCAATAAAGGTGTGTACACCCCCCATAGCCATGGCATGCTCTGATGGTTGTCAGTGTAAGAATATTGGATTGGTCATACATGGTCTGCTGATGTTGAGAGCTGTGCATCAGACATCAGGCATTCACAAATGACATCTGTCCACATATCATACCAGGTATGTGTTGCTGGAAAACATAGAGGCTGTGAGCATTAAAGCTGACATAATGGACACAGTAGTACACATTCAGCAATAGGCTGTACACCTGTGAGATGTGGTGCACAGTGCATGGCAGGGTGCAGAACAGGTACACAGAAACACCGTGTTCATGGGTGCAGTGGTATCCAGGGGAAGGGGCTTCACCTAGTGACACAGCACATGCATCACACACATGTATACTGTTGCCAGCATGGATTGACTATAGCTGCACTGCATGCTTTTGGGTACCATATGTTATGCATGTTGACAGAGGGGTAATAGGAAGACTGTGTGTACTATCATTGTGCAACCTCAGCTGTATGTGTGTGTGTGTGCATCCTGGTGGTAAGTTAGTTTGTCTGTAGGGTCACTCAGGTGAAGTGGAAGGAGGTTGATGCATGTAGGATGCTTATGTGCATGTGGGTGTGTTTGTGTGGCTGGCCATGTATGCACATGTGATTGTGGGGTGTTCATACAGCAGTACCTCCCTCTGGGATCATGCAGCACATGTACATGGACTGCGACATTACACACCAAGGATACTTGTTGTGTGTAATCACAGGACAGCTGATAGTACAATATGGTCTGTAGCATGGAACAAGCATCGAGAGGGAAGGTAGACACCAGGTACACCCTTAATATCACATTCAGCAGAGTGGTCACCTACATCTCATGTATGCAACACTAGAGATGCATTGGAGAAGTACTAGTCAATACCAGGGAGTGTATCCAAATATTATAGTTGTCACATGATAGGCTGAATGAGCAGCATATCTGGCATGTACTGAGCATTACATACACATGACACACTAGTGCATGATATTATGGATAGAACATAGTAGCCCTCACATATAGGGGCTATGCTTATGATGTCTGGCCATGCAGAGGGTGCATACTGAATGACAGCAGTGAAGCCATGTAAAACCACTACACACAGGTCAGGCAAGTCAGGCAGGTAATGTAGTAACTGGTCTTGTGTTGTGACCACTTGTGTAGGCATTTAGAGTGCTGATATGTTAATGAGTGGCATCAGTGTGTGTATGTTAACAAGTGTGATGCAGGATGGTTTACCACATGGACATATACGTGGGACTGTCTGTAAAGCCATGGACAGGTAGGTATTATGGAGGTGTGTGTGTGTGTGTGTGTGTGTGTGTGTGTGTGTGTGTGTGTGTGTGTGTGTGTGTGTGTGTGTATACTGTTAGGCAATGCTGTACAGGTGTTAAAGTGCATTCATTGTTTTACCCCACAGGTGGTGAGGTGGATTAAGGTCCCTCCTGCATGCATTCTGATGTTGGTGTCCATACAGACACTGAAGATAATGATAGTACTGTTGAAGCACAGATGGGGTTGTCAGGGGCCGACACTGTGCCAACATTTGACATCCCCTTTTTATATACCCCAACACTGCACACAGTTTCAGTGTCTATACATGTCTCATCACCAGTGGCCATAGTGGAGGGAAAGCTGGCATTTGGTGGCAGTGCACAGGAAAGTCTGGTAACCATTCCTACTGTGTCCAGTCACAGCAGGCATAGCCAGATGTCCAGCAGGGCACCACATAGGCGGATGTCCCAGGGTGCTCGTAGTAGGGCCACCGGGCATCATGCTCCTGGCAGAGGTGACATAGCTGATACCGGCAGGTGCATGTTTCAGGCTGTCATGGCAGTACAGGCATGTATGGAATGTTACACCAGACAGGGCTAGAGGCTGCAGAGGGCTGATCTCACATTTGCAAGTGACAACACCCATAAACTGGCTGGTGCCATCCATGCGTTAACTGAGTTCATGGATAGATGGTCTGGTGAGATGAAGGCCTTCATCGACCGTGGTCTCTCTGTGCTTGAATGTGTGGTGGGAGTGCAGTAATGGCTGTGTGGATGCAGGCCAACAACACCAACAGCTGGCAGTCAATGTGGATGTGCTAGGACACCAAGGGGCTCCCGTAGTGGCAGTACCAGCCCCGGCAATGTGAGGGGTGCTGTCCACACCACACCGCAGCAGGCCATGTGCACATGGTCCTGGCCAGTCCCAGGAGGAGCTTGGTACCAGCGACATTTGTCATCAGCAGGTGAAAGTAGCACATCGAGGCCTGTACCTGGATGTGCCAGTGGAACCCTTGGCAGGCACAGTCCATGTGTCTGTGGCTGGAGGCAGTGAACTGCACACCCTGCCAGGTATGGTCTGCAGCTGTCCATAAACCTGTGTAGGGCAGCCACATGGCAGAACTGTGTGCATGCATACCCACACACTATAGAAACACACCTAGGGCAACCCCATACCTACACACACCACAGCACCATGCCTAGCTCACTGCAGTACACCCCTCACCCACACACATGGTGTCAAATGTATGGCCCACCCTTGGCCTCTGGAAAACCAACATCACACTCTGTGCATGTGATGATAAATGTGCCACATCCCTGTCATCCATACCATCAATGCAGGGACAGGATAATATGGTTCTGAGACACATGGTGACTGTACTACAGTGTACCACAGTACTTCAGTTTAACATGTAAGGAGTAAAGTGTAATGCATATATGGCAGGTAGTGTAGCTGTACAGCAATGATGCATTATAGCTGTTAGTAACACTGGTTGGTTGTGGTCTCTATAATGTCATCCAGTTGTGTTGTAGGTGTACATGTGTCAGCATGAGGATGGTCTGCAGTCATATTCCACAATGGATATGGCACTGTGGTGACACCATGGCTGTGACATAACTGGGGTACAGTTGAACACATGTCACAGGATTCTAAAATGGTTATTGCCTGTGCCACATGGACAGGTGACCCACTGAGGTGTGTATACCCTGCAACCTGATGTAGACCCATCCACATACATGCACATTGTTACTTGGCAGCACTGGGACTAGACCCCTACCTAGCTATGTAGTGATACTGAAGTGTGTCTTACATTGCACACACCACACAGGGTTTAGGGTGAGGTGTGTCCCAGGTTACATGTTACATGCAGAACATCCCCAGACATGTACAGCATGCTAATGGGAGACATAATGGGTGTATATGGACAATAGGTAGTGTGACATACCTTCATATACACATTAACAGACACATAACAGGCAGACACACGTCCGAGATACCAGGGCCTATCGCTGCTAACCAACTTGACCATGTGTCCAATGTGTTACAGGTAGGCTGCACAAAGCACAAGCATAACTGGCTTGGATTGTGGTATCAGTTACCTGTATGGTTGATGGTGACAGTGATAACCATAACATGCTACATGGGACATATACCGGGTGTACCTTGGTGTAATGACAGTGTACACAGCACCCACATCCCCCAGTGGATATTGTACTCCCTGAAACCCATGATGACACTCTGCCATACCCACCATCACACACTGGCCACAACTGCGATACAACGCATAGTATACCCCAACTGTGTTACTACAGGGATATGCATCTAATGCACATGCCACACACGTAGTAGGGTGTGCATTGTCATGCCTGACTTATGGGCAGCAACAACAATATCTGTACTACTGTGTGGCAATGGGGATTGTAATAGAAGTATGTGACCTCAGAATGCTGTACCCTACAGATATATGGACATGCACAACTACACACACATGCCAGAACACAATGGGTATCCCATGCCTATCAACCCATTTGTAAAACACTATTGTGCTGGTACTGCAAGGCTCATGTAGCCAGTATGGGGAGGCACTTAACAGGATACATGTAATGTCCCATACAGCAGCAGCCACAACTGACTATAGCAATGGGTGTTGCATTGGTTGTGAAGGCCTTCATGGAATTCCCAAGTAGAGGTGTGCTAATACACAGACACTGCTATACTCAGTCATGTCCACGTACACATGTGTCAATACAAGGGTGCATCGCTGGAGGTGGTCATAGCTGTGTACACAGCTATTGTCCAAAGGGAGATGGGTTATGTAGGGGTGGCAGCAGGCAATCTATCAACAGACACTAGTGTGGTGATCCTCAGGATATGAATGACATGCATCAGCAAATCCTCCAGGTGCCTCCTGCACATGGCCACTGAGGTGATCAAGTTGACATGTATGCAACATGCATTACAACACATGGTTAATGTCTGTGATGGAGACCTATACCCAAGCACGTTCTGTTGACTGAGGTAGTGTAGTGGAGGTACCCATGGCATGTGGTGTGTAAAGGAAGATATCTCCTATATGTGCCAGTTCTTACACAGCTGGGCAGATACGATGTCAGTGTCAGTCAAGCTTAGGTTGCCTGTACATATCCTAGCTGGATACCTGCCATCTGCACAGTCATCAGCTTGGCAAGTAGCTATGCAGTAGGATGAGTGTGTTGACAGACATTTGACAACAATATGTATGCCATAACTACATGTCAGAAGCCCTCACTAACATGTGCTGTACAGATGGCAGTCTACAGTTACATTCCACATGACGGATCATTGCCCAGTATGGGGTATATACTATGACACAGCTCACACACCAAGGATACAACAGTGAGGCCTCAGTGTCCAGCTATGCCTGCAGGTGTGCCTGTTGTCAGTACTACATTTAGCACTCTGCTCTTGCCTGGGTAAGCACTGTCAACAGTAGTACTGCCATGATACACTACATGCCAGTGTGACAGCATGTACCCTGGGCTACTACCTCTGTATGTAACACATTCACATGGATAACAGTGCTGTACAGGCCTCATATACATCTGTGTCCCACATATGACACTCACACCCCTTGCTACTGTAATGACAGCACATAGGTGCATGTATTGTACATGGCATTACATACACATTACAGATGTCATTACCCTGCTATGTTATCAAACTGGGTGGTGTGACCTAGTTACCAGGGCTAAGCCATGCTTAGCAAGTATCAACATTGCTGCAATATAACAGCTGAGCTGATTTGTGCACTGGTAAGCAAAGTCTACACTGTGGAAGTGCCTGTACATTTACCCATATCTTAGTACCACTTAGCTTCATGCAAACCAACTCAAACCTGCTTAAAGCTGCTCAGAACTGCCTTAACCACTCTGTATCCAACAGCCCTTGGTCTGCCCAGCAACAAAATGAACAGCCCTTGCAGGTCTTGAACCCAGGACCCAGTACACTAAAGTCCGAACACTTAACCACTACACGATGACCACTGTGACGACAGCTGTTGTTTCACCAATATAGCTGTCAATACACATATTGAGTAGTACTGAACAATTGCCTTTACTTCCTAAATTGTGTAGTTCTTGTTATTAATATGACTGTTGAATCACATATGTTGTTTTATCATAATGTACACATAGAAGATACATATGGTGAGATACATCTGGAAGGGTATACGCAACCATAAGGTTTACACATGACAGGAATATGGTTATATACATATAATAGGTCTATATATGTCTACATGTACATACACATGTATCTCATACATATGCCTGTATTCACATATGTAAAGTGCAACATATATATGGCCATGTGTACATCTCTTCGTATGTACACACACACACACACACACACACACACACACACACACACACACACACACACACACACACACACACACACATATATATATATATATATATATATATATATATATATATACACACACACACACACACACACACACACACGCACACACATATATATATATATGTGTGTGTGTGTGTGTGTGTGTGTGTGTGTGTGTGTACATCTATATATATATATATATATATATCGATATGTATATTTGTATATATTTATATAGATATATGGATAATTATATATGCATATATGTTCACCATATGTCCTGAACATGGAGTGGAGCCCTACCTCAGCCCCAATAGTCCCAACCTCTTACTGCTAGGGGATGTCAGGTATGTATTGCAGGAATATTTGTTGACTATTTCTACTGTAATAAGAATTGTCTTCACAGACATGTTTGTGGGAGGTCACATCTGCTTTTAACATGTGCGTCATTGGCTACTGACAGACATCCTAAGGACACCATAGTACAGTACCACTGCTAGCACAGTAATGCTCCTGTGGACTACACCAGAGATATGGCCAATATATGTGGACAGTCTGACACACTCTGATCAGTCCAGTGGTATACACAGAACCCCTTAGTGGAGGACATGTGGACCAAGCCTGACAATGTGGATGTTAACAGCCATGTAGATGGGTATATCACATAAATACTGGTATACATTTGCCCCAATAGGTTATGCATTCATTCACCCCTGTCTGTCCTGACACATAATAACCGCTGGTACAGAGGTGCCATGGCCACATACTACCCACTAATTAGTGACATACATCTGTACAGCATCCCACTGCTTTGTCTGACATACATGAATGTTATGGTGGCCCAGCAGTAGTACATCTGGCAAGTATCTGGACAGGACATCTCACTGGGTAAGTACACTAACCTGCTAAGGATGTAACAAAACACTGTTTAGGCTACAGGCAGACTGCCTCAACACTGGCCTACATTTCCTATGGGGGAATACACATGTACCTGCATAGATAGCAGGCTGTACAGGCATGTCACAGCACAGAGTAACAGACACCTGTGTGAAAGTGCATAACCACAACCAATGTGAACACAGCCACAACCACATATGGTAAGCTAGCATAATATTACAGTATATGGACTATCTGATCAGCACCATCCTCATATGTACCACTCACACACCAGCCCTACATATACTGGACTGCTACACAGTGTGGCCCGATGCCTGTTGGGGTATGGGATATGTGTGTGTTTGGCCCTACAAACATGTAAGCCATTAGGGTAACATACAGTGGTGCAGCATGTAACATCAGATAGAACAGGACTAAGAACAATGACATCTACCACAGTCTGTACACAGGCCAAGGTACATATTCACAATACACACACTGTCAACAATCACCATATGTATGAGACCTCAGTACTGTACACACAGCCACTGAATGCCCAGGTTATGTCCTCAAATATAACCCCCACTATACATAACATGTGTAGCAGTCTGATATCTCACTGGCTTGTTATCAGATATGATGTCAATAAATATGGGGTACTGCACATATGCACCTCTTACTGCATGATATATGTACAAATGTGACAGAGTTAGGCTGGAGGCACAAACACAGGGCCAATATTGACATGTTGCTGTGATAACCTAATACATTTACTGTTGTAACAGGGTTTGTTGCAACATATGTCCTATGAGGGATATGAAGTCAGTAACTCTCATGGCTGTCACCATCTACTGACTGCAATCCTCACATCACATTCTGCAGTTCACAGATGGTCTCTGGGTAACACAAGGCATCACACACTGCCCAGTGTGCAGATGACCCTACAGATGGGGATTCCTCATAAACATAGCACTGACATGACAGGTATTAAAACATGCAGGACAGCCATATCCACACACACCCCCTGTTAAACCAGCATTACTCCAAATGCAGTATAGCAGCACTTATAGTCTGTAGTTAAGTCAGGCACATCCCCTCCTGTGTGTTGGACTGTTTCCACAATGTATGTTATTAGAGGTAAATCCCCAATCCATCTGTGATGCTGTTTACCAAACAACTGATCTAGTTCCTGCTCACAGTGAATTAAAAGGCCCAACACCAACATGATGTTCCTAGATATTGGAGTGTGTTTCCATGCAATTGGCTATGGGAATGTTACCACAGCTGTTCCACATGCAATCAGCCAGAGGATGGCTGCAATTTGTGCAGAGGCCATCAGCTGATGATGAGCATCACTTACAGTACACATGCTGCTGCCTAAGCAAAGCAGGTGTAAGTCTCCATATCCACCAGACAGGGAGTGAGAGAGGCAGACAGAGGCAAAGACAAGTCAGTGAGGGTGGGAGAGTAAAACTTAAGAATGCTTGTGTCACACACCTACCAGTACAGGGTATCAAACTCCTGACTGACTATGTATTGCTATCACATGTCTATGCAGTTATTGTATGCACATAAGTTTCATGTTGAGGAGCCCTCCAAACATATATGTGATAGTGAGTGACATCTGCAACAGTGATACGTTAGCTATATGGTAGGTGTAGTACACGTGCCTGTCTGCATGAACAGAAGTCAGCGTCAACACAGCCACACTCTCACAGGGACGCACACACATTGACACACTTGGCAGTATCAGGAATGCAACTCATCACTAGTTAGATTGCCACAACACAGTACTGTGCAGGTATCACATGCACCACAGGGGTTATACAGAGGCTATATGGCAAAGGGTATGTGGAGGTGTCTGACATCAGACAGCATGATACAGTATGCCAATGGGGGTTGTAGTGAGTGTGAATGTGGTCATAAGCATCATACACCACACACACAGACACAGGGTACCAGTACTTACATGCATGGATGCATTGCTTCACAAGTGTGTAGTGGTCGACTGTGCCAGATGGCTATACAAGGCTAGGTGATGGGTATACCTTGGAATCAGGCCACATGACAATGGCCTGCAGTGTGGCTCAGGGGTGTAATATCTGGATTTGCCCACACAGGTGGGTACTGTATTCACCATCCAGTCACCTGGGTAACTATTGTGTTTGGCCATTGCTGTGGATTGCTTGCCATGTATGTGTTCCTTAGTCCATGACATGGACAGTTTCTGCGATGTGCACACATCCCACATGCATGCACAGTGACATGTGGAACTGTACCTGGGGTGTCTGGTCCATGTTCTGCACACAGATTTTTATCATCAGATGTTGCCTAGGCAAGTGTGTGTGTGCATGAGACATGGGTTGAGAGTGTTCTCTGGGTAATACAAGGGTGCTAACTTTGTTCACCTGGCCTTGATGCCACATGTAGGGATATGGATTTGCACCCCAGCCTCTCAACTATTTCACATCTGTTATCCCTGTACAGTGGACATTGTGGCATACACTAGGGCCACCATATAAGAAATTTGCAAAACCCATTCTGCAATGAGTCCAGTTGTGACACACTCACAGACACCTCCACACAGGATATGAATGACAAACACAGAAACACAGACCTCCATGTCTGGGATTAGAACTCCTACCTTACTAGTTTATTACATTACAGCACTACAGAGTTATAGGATGCGCCATGGAGATTACTCGAGTATTCCTTCCCCAAAGGTGTATTTCAGAGTGAATGACATCAGCAGGATTACCAATGTAGGGCATTTGAATTGTAGTGAGTGTGATTAGCCTAAAAAGCATTATTCCTTACACAGACATAGAAACACACACACAAACATCCACACCTGCCATGTGTGGCAACAGAACACCTACCAGAGTTCTATATCACACTACAGCATTACACTGTTATAGGACATGCCACAGGGATTACTGGAGTACTTCTTCCCCAAAGATGTATTTCACAGTGAATGACATCAGCAGGATTGCCAAAGTAGGGCATTTGAATTGTAGTGAGCATGAGTAGCCTAAAAAGCATTGCTCTCTACACAGACAGAGAGACACACACACCCTTGCCATGTCTGGGATTAAAACTCCTACCTAACTAGTTTATCACACTACAGCAGAATGCAGTTATGGGATGCACCACAGAGATTACTGTGCTACAGCTTTCCAAAATGTGTATTTCACAGTGAATGACATCAGCAGTCTTGTCAAAGTAGGGCATTTGGATTGTAATGAGTATGACTAGCCTAAAAAGCATTGCTCTCTACAAAGACATAGACACACACACAGTTGCCCTGTTTGGGATTAGAACTTCTACCTAACTAGTTTATTACACTACAGCAGTACACAGTTATAGGACATGCCACAGAGATTACTGGGCTACAGCTTTCCAAAAGGTGTATTTCACAGTGAATGACATCAGCAGCCTTGCCAAAGTAGGGCATTTGAATTGTAGTGGGTGTAACTAGCCTAAAAAGCATTGCTCTCTACACAGACACCCACACAGTTGCCATGTCTGGGACTAGAACTACTACTTAACTACTTTATCACACTACAGAAGTATGTACCTATAGGACACGCCATAGAGATTATTGGGCTACACATTTCCAAAAAGTGTATTTCACAGTGAATGACATCAGCAGCCTTGCCAAAGTGGGGCATTTGAATTGTAGTGGGTGTGACTAGCCTAAAAAGCATTGCTCTGTGCAAAGACCGAGACACACAGTTGCCACATCTGGGATTAGAACTCCTACCTAAGTAGTTTATCACACTACATCAGTATGCAGTTATAGGACATGCCACAGAGATTACTGGGCTACAGCTTTCCAAAAGGTGTATTTCACAGTGAATGACATCAGCAACCTTGCCAAAGTAGGGCATTTGAATTGTAGTGTGTGTGACTAGCCTAAAAATCATTGCTCTCTACACAGACACCCACACAGTTGCCACGTCTGGGACTAGAACTACTACTTAACTACTTTATCACACTACAGAAGTATGTACTTATAGGATGTGCCATGGAGATTATTGGGCTACACATTTCCAAAAAGTGTATTTCACAGTGAATGACATCAGCAGCTTTGCCAAAGTCGGGCATTTGAATTGTAGTGGGTGTGACTAGCCTAAAAAGCATTGCTCTGTGCAAAGACCGGATACACAGTTGCCATGTCTGGGATTAGAACTCCTACCTAAGTAGTTTATCACACTACATCAGTACGCAGTTATAGGATGCACCACAGAGATCACTGGGCTACAGCTTTCTGAAAGGTGCATTTCACAGTGAATAACATTAGCAGCCTTGCCAAAGTAGGGCATTTGAATTGTAGTGAGTGTGACTACCCTAAAAAGCATTGCTCTTTACATGGACAGACACACACACACACACACACACACACACACACACACACACACACACACACACACACACACACACACACACACACACACACACAGTTGTCATGTCTGGGATTAGAACTCCTACCTAACTAGTTTATCACACTACAGCAGTACAAAGTTATAGGACACGCCACAGAGATTACTGGGTTACAACTTTCCCAAAGATGTATTTCAACATGGATGACCTCAGCAGGCTTGTCATAGTATGGCTATGAGGAGGGCAGTGTGTGTGCATGGGCCATAACCCATTCATCTAGAGGTTGACACACCACATGCAGGCACACACAGGGTTATATTCCACAGGTATGTGTATACAGCTGCTAGATGAATACTTCCTTGTACAGTCATGTTGCACAGCTAGCACTTGCACCACATAGTCTGTAATGCTGACAGAGATACTGGTGGCTAATGTCAACAGTGAGTGACATTTAGACCTCATGTGGTTGTAGTTATTTGGCTGTGTGCTCGGTGGGACAGGTCTCATAATGGATGGCTCCTTGTCACAGTCACTCTCTTTCACACATCTATGTACATCTACTTTTGGCTTATTATAGTGTATTGTTCATTGATATATGCCTGTATTCCTATCCACTGTGTGTGCAAAGCATGAATGGTGCATACTGAGGAGTGTCTGCACTAACATCTGCAACTGCCAGATATGTATGGTCCATTGTTGTTTGCAGATATGGGCTTCATTTGTTTAAGTGTGTGAGCATGCCCAGTATGCCCTTCTGTATTGAATGTGTGGATCTATTCCAGGTAGTTTGTTATCCAATGTGGACCTTTGTGTTATACACCTACAGGTAGAAAACAATTTCTGCAGGATATCCATCAATCATTTGGCAATATGGGGACAAAGGGTGCAGGGGATAGTGTGTACTATAGGTGACTGTGTCTGTGCTGTTTCAGCTACATGGTACTGCTGTTAGCAGAGATATTCAGTTACATGTACTGTTATACACTGTGATGTTTCCTGTCTTCATGTACTGTCAGGTGGACATTCCTGCTCACAATGATGTCTGGGGGGGCAAGGGTGACTGCAGCTATGTGCGGTATTGTGAGTAGATGCCTACATATTCATGGTAAGTTATATCATTCTGGAGGGGTAGCTGCAGACACTTGCTGCTGGGTCTGTGTATCAGGTTCAGCACCTTGGTACAGTGCTGGCAGAGGATCCCATACTTGTACATCTATCGACATGACAGTATGGCCTTATACTGCTGTGGCAATACCTCACAGCTGTACAGATTCACACAGGTTACCCAGAGACAGGAGCCATGAGTCAGGACATTACCCCTTTTGTGGAGTACGGGCAGGTATGTAGCCACCCATTTATGTGTTTGCAGCCAGAGATAGTGTGTGCACACAGCTTTGTGTTGGACCTTGCATATTCCATGCTGCCCATGCTTCCACCCCCTTGTTATTCTATCCTCTTCCATACATTATGCATACATTCTCTAATACTTTCCTTAAGGATATCACCTCATCACAGCTGTGTGTTGTGTTGGTTCACAGTTCATCCAGTGGGACATGGTGGACATGTTACTGTAGTTTGTCCACATGGCCTTGCATATGGCTTATGTGGAGTGTGTTATGTTGTTATTTGGGAGTCCATGACATGACATGCATTGGCAGTACATGTGAGACACAGGCCTTTGGCAGAGGCCTGTGGGCCATTAGGTGTTGATGCAGGCTGGATGTGGCAGGCCGCTGCAGTCTGTCAGTCCTACAGTCTCAGACTGCCATACAGTATGTTCCCCTGGGGTGACAGGGTAGGTGTGCTTGGTGTTCATAACAATACCTTCTATCAGTCTTGTTCAGATGGTGTGGATGCTGGCAGGGTGCTATCTATTGCTAGTGTCACACCTGCATGGGATACCTGCACTGCATGCTGCATTCATTTGCTATTGCCATATACAGGTGGGGTCATACTGTACCCATTCCACACAGCAGGGATATGACCAGAGAGGTACCTGTGGTTGGTGTTTGTGTGAGCTGGGTGCATGTGTGCTATGGACACTACTTGCATCTGACACACAGATATACATTGGGCATTCCAGTTATGCTGGCATGTACAGGTACATCAGCTGGTTCCCAATACATCAGTCCTACCTCCTTTGTGATCTGCAAGTGTTCGGGCAGACAAAACCAGTATCCCCTACTACAGGACCAGATAATGTGATGCATACCTGTAAGTACAATTCCAAGGGTGTCTCCATTTCACAGTGACACAATATATACTGTATGTCTGGGGTACTTCCCCCTGTGTAATGCTTGTATATCTAGTCCAACAGCCATGTCATGTCAGTCTTTCAGATGGTGACACATATTACCACCATACATTTACAATGGCTTACTGCTAGCATGTGTTATACTGGTGGGTATTGTCTTTGGGACTACAGTTGTGAGGACTTGTCCCTGTCATCAGCAGTAGTGGGCAATGGCCATGAGGTCTTACCTCAACATGCATACATACTGACCACTCTTACAATATGAAGCACACACCAACCTAACACACACATGCCAGCATATTGTGCAGATGCTACAACCTATCCTGCTACCTTGGCCACCTCTGTGCATCTGTGCTCTACTGGTATTGTACATACACATACATGTTACTACATTTCTGCATAGGGTTGTGAGGGGGCACACCTGACTGTTACGATGTATGTACATTGGATTGGAGGGGGCACACCAGACCATTACTACATTTCTAAATAGGTTTGGGGGGCACATCTGACTGTTATTACATTACTAAGTAGGGTTGGGGGGAGCACACCTGACTGTTTCTACAGTCCTATACAGGATTGTGAGAGGGGGGCGCACTTGACTGTTACTACATTTCTACACAGGATTGGAGGAAGGGACACACCTGACTGTTTATACGTGTCTACATAGGAGTGGGGAAGGCACACCTGACTGTTACTACATTTTTACATAGGATTGTGGGGGGACACACCTGACTGTTTCTACATTTCCACACAGGATAGGGGGGGCACATCTGACTACTTCTACAGTTCCTCACAGGACTGGGGGGGGCACACCTGACTGTTTCTACATTTCTACACAGGATTGGGGGGCACACCTGACTGTTACTACATTTCTACACAGGATTGGAGGGCACACCTGACTGTTACTACATTTCTACATAGGATTGGGAGGTGGCACACCTGACATTTGTACACATTTGCTATGACTGTACTGGTATGTCAGGTACTCCATTTCATTCTGTATTCTAACCTATCATGCTGACTAGAGGCATATCAGTGTACTACAGGTCTTAGCTTTAACTGACCCACATATTAGTTTCTGACTTTCTTCCCTTCAGAACTAACATCCCACTGCCTGACCTGCTGTAGTCTGTCTGTGTAGGCCTGGGGGGTTACCCATAGGCATCATTCAGAGGTCGTAGCACAGCCTTTGTTTGTGTTTGTCCAAACCTGCCCTGCTGGCTGAGACTGTTGTTGGGTATGTGAATCTCCCTGACTGGCATGTGTGAGTCATATGGACACACATGTGAGCCAGCACATTTTCTGCTGTGGGTTTTGTCGCCCTGTGTAGTACTGGCTACTATGGTGACACCAGTATTTGTTACAGATCTCTTGGTGCCACTGTAGGTGTCTACTATCTGCTGGCATACCATTCAGCCACCCAATTCCCTTGCATACTCACATCCATACCATAGATACAGGTAACAACACATTCTACTCCATTTGGCAATTGGTAGGTTGAGTGACTTTCTTTGTGGGTGTGCCAATACTGAGGGTGGTGCTGCAGGGCTGCCTATGTCGGATGCACATAGTACAATCCCTACACATGGCTGAGCATAGGTAGTGTCATGTTTGGCATCCCTTTTACTGTATGTGTGAGTCAGAGAGAGGTGTCCCTCCTGTGTTAGTGTATGTGCTATGCATTGCCTTTTTGCCAAGGCCAGGGCATACTGGGCATGCCTCCTTCTGCCTACTGGGGCAGGCTCAGGTTGTTCCTTCTTTGATTCACTCTATGCCTGTGCAGGCCTTGGCAATGTTGGAGGGCTGTGTGGCCCTGCCCGTGCTGTTCCTGCTGCAGTTATTTCCACAGAATCATATTGTGTAGCATGGCACATACAATGACAATTTGGGTACATTCAGCTGGTGAGTACTGCAAGGCTCCACCGGATGTGTCCAGGCATTGGAACCATGACTTGTGCATCCCAAACGCATGCTCTATTATAATTCTGGTCTGTGTGTTTGCCTCATTATGGAGTTTTTGTTTGGGTGTGTGTGCATTTCTGATGGGTGTCATCAGCCACTGTTCCAGTGCATAACCAGCATCCCCCACTAGGTGACCGTAAGGGATGTCCCCATTGGCAAATCTCTGGTACAGCTGCATCAGATGCCAGATGTGGGAATCATGATAGCTTCCAGGGCAGCCAGCACACATTTTCATTATTATGCCCTGGGCATCTCACATGACCTGGCAGTTGATGGAGGGGAAGCCCTTGCGGTTGATGTAGACCCTACCCCGCTCACCCGGTGGTGCTTTGATGCATATGTGCATGCAGTCTATAGCACCCACTACCTCAGGGTATTCTGCTATTTGGTGGAACAGTTGCATATTGCTGGCCAACGCCTCATGGGTATTGGGGAAATATATGTGCTCACCGGCATGTGCTGATATGGCATCCAGGAACTGGTGGAGTACCCTGGATGCTGATGCCTGTGAGATCCCCATCATATCCCCAGTTGGGCTTTGGAAGGTACCTATAGCTAGTATTCTTAGACCTACACATACCTTGGTATCCACTGGGATGGGTTTCCCTATGTTAGTTCTGTGTGTCAGGTGTGGCTGGCACAGCTCAACAATTTGCTGTAGGAGGTCCCTGTCCACCCTATAGCGCTCCACTATCTCCAGCTCATGTAGCCCCTGGTAGGTTACCTTGGGTCTGTACACTTTTCTCCGTCTCCTCACTGTGGGCTAGTTAACAGCATTCGCATCCTCACCACCCTCAGCCTCTTCCACATGTTATATGATAGCTATTGCAGCCCCTATCATTTTGTTGTTTTGTTTGTTAAAACTTCCCCACTTGTATACACCGGTGGTGTAGAGTATGGGAAAAACCAGAGGGAAAGGTGTTTGCATAGTTTATAGAAGTGCTCTGAGCTGGGCTGGTCTGCTGTCTATGTAACTGGCTGATTCTGATACATTTCACCTGCCAGCTATGCTAGTTCTCCTTGATTACCTTCCTACTACTGTTTTCCCCTCCCATTGTCTTCCTGTTTAAGCCCAGGGGCTCACAGTGCAAACACAGTGCTCAAATGTGCACAGAGCTGCTATTTGCTGGTTTACTTTTTTTTTTCCTTTAAAACCTGGTGCGTGGTGCGCACACCCGCTTAGACAATGCAAAGAGTGCTAGGCAACCTCAGACACACCCCCTTGCTTAGCTGTGCTAAGCTTGGAGCAAACCCAAACCGCAGGGCTCCAATCTGCTTACAGTATGCCTGACATCCCCCATGATGTTAGCTAACTCCTAGACTTACATCAAGCTGTTCCTGCTCTTACACTGTTGGGAGCTGACTATCATGCAGGAAAATCTGGGATTCACTATCATTCCCCTTATTTGCATAGGATTGCCTGCTAGTGCATAGTTGCATGTCCCACACTGAGCCTCCCCGCTTAGCAACCACTATTCATTGGCCATGTTGGCTTCTGCCTGCCATTGAGTATAATGGCAGAATAGTGATTTTAGTTAGAATGCTTATTTTAGGTTTAATTTCTTATTTTCCCCCCGATCCTGTTTGCGCACTGCTGCCCTATGCTTAAACAGCCGAGATTGTCTAAAAAAATTAAATGTTGATTTTTTTTCCAAGTGTTTTCCATGCCACTGACCTTATAGTTGGCCATTGTCATGCTTTATACATGATATCCACCCTTTATTTGGAGCTGTGATGGCTCCGTTTTGTAATTTGCAGAAATGTACTCCGTTACTGGCGGAGTACATTTCTGCAGATTACACTAGCCCTGCATGGCCGGTTTCCAGCTTCCTGGATCACAAATTCACCTCATTTGTATGGATTTCTCCTGCAAATCGGGTAATTTGCATACCGGGGCTGAGTCCGTTCAGGACTAGTGCACACCCCTACAGGTTATTCCTGGATCGCACAGCAGACATATTGCCTGCTTGAGCTCTTGCACTAATCCTGCATGCCGTTCAAGGCTTGAAGAATCTGGGGGTGTTTCACCAGCATTCTTTTCTGTAAATAGATGTCTCAGTGGTACCCTCTCCATTAATCATTAAGGATACATCAAGAAAATATATTTTCTTGTCAGAGCAGTGTATAGAAATTCTAAAACACTGGCTACTGCTTTTCAGGTAAGTGACAAAACTGTGGACGAAGTCAACTGATCCTTCCATTAAAATAAAAATGTCAACATTATAAATGCTTATAAATGACTATAACATATAAATATATTAAAATATTAAAATAAATATTATAAAAAGCTAAGTGTGAACTAAAAGCATGATTAGAGAACACCACTTCATCTTCTCAACTGGCCAAAAACTAAGTTTGCATAACTATTGGTGCAGGGTGTTCCTGTTGCCACCCCTAGTTTTGCCAATAGAATTTATTGTTAAAATTGAAAATATTATAATCTAAAATCAATTCTAACAACATACAAGCCAAGCTAATGTGTCTATTCATATAGTCATTGTTCTTGCATAAAAAATTCCTTACAGAATCCAAACCAAAGTCATTAGGTATGACAGTAAATAAAGAGCATATGTCCAAAGTCAGTAAAAGTAACCCTTCACTAACATGATCAAGTCAAGCAACGTAATCACACAGCATTCATAAAAAATGTCCTCAGTGTCTCCAAGGATAGCTAGTGCCTTGTCCAATACCACTCTTTATTGGTGCTTGACAAAAATTGAAAGTGGTTTTGTCATCCACCCGCAACCCTATACAATCAGTTACATCGGGGATTGGTGGGATTCTTATGCACTTTGGATAGACCATGGAGAGAATGAATGACATTATCCACAACTAATAAATGGTCATATACCTCCCTTGACATTCCAGTCATTAAACGTTCATATAGATGATCATGCACCTCATAAATCAATCTAGTCACATCAGATTTACTAATTCTAGTATACATAGAACTATCAGTCAACATACTGCACATGCTATTTGTGTATTGACTAGCATCCAAAACAACAATTTGGCCTCCTTTATTAGTGGGATGAATTAAAATATTGCAATTGCCATGTAACTGTCTCAGAGCCAACCTTTCTTTCTGTGTCATATTATGAAACTTAGCAGAATGGTCTTTACTTAGTTCAGAGAAAATATCTGCCTCATACACCTTGAGAAAAGCCGGAACCAGAGAATGAAGCTGTGGATTAAACAAGCTAGGTTTCTTAAAAGGTGTTAAACTGTTGACTTCATTAGAGGGAAACAATAACTTCAAGGCTCTCTCCCTAGCAAATAGCCTGAGATCAATAATAATATTACTGACCTTAGAACATTGAGCCGGAACAAAAGATAATTCTCTATTTAGCAATGAAAAATATCTAAAGAAATAAGACCAGTCATCAGTAGATCATAAGAATCCACCTTCTTAACTACACCCTCAACTTGATGTTTATGAAGTCACATCATCCAGCATTTCACTCATTTTAGTCAGCTAGTGGTGCCTATCCATAAGGACAATCAAACCACCTTTGTCTGCTGGGAGGATTTCAAGTTATGAAGTACCACGCAGGGATCAGAGAGCTTCATACTCCCCTGGTGTCATATTAAAAAAAGAGGCCTCATTTATATCATAAGATACCTGATGTAAATCATTTTCACAAAGCTTAGTAAAAACATCTATCAGTGGATGTGTACTTTGAGCTAGATGTTTGCCAGGAATGCTAGCCTCAAGTTACTGTTTCCTGATACAGAAGCTTACATCAGTAATCCATTTAAAAAACTAGTTTTTATGTGCTGTACACACATCCACTGAGATATATTTTTTACTTCATATCCAATCTGCTTATGACTGGTCTTATTTCTTTGGATATGTATGAATATTTTTCTACTGCAAATCCAATTGTATCTGCTATATATAGTCTCCTCAAGGTACATAAGAACCTAAGTGATCCACTGATGTGTCCCATTGGGTTTAGCAGGGGCTGGGTGACAGAGCCAATATCATTTATGTCAAAAAGACACTATGACCTATTTTTGATGGAGTACTCAGTGTCCTCAAGGACACAAAAACTTTTTTTACAAGATTTGCCTAGTATAAGGATACCGGAGATGTTCAACATTTTTTTTGTTACTCTCTACATTAATTCACTGTTTACAGTGATACATAATGAGATGGGAGTTGAGAATATCTGAATGTTTCTCTACAGTTATATTGATTTTTTCTACAGATAAAATTATGTTGATATGTATGCTCCTTGAAATAATTTTAGAGAATAATGTGTTTATCTTTGAGGAAGTGTATTTCCTTCATCATGTTGGAGTTGCAATGGGCACAGTATGTACTAATTCCTATGCCAATTTGGTTTTAGCTCAATGGGAATGTGATCACATTTATTCTGTTTATTGAGCACATTGGTTATTACAGATGTTTTGTAGATGATGTTTTCTTAGTGTGAAAAGGTACAACTAAGGATTTATCATTGTGTATTAGTTATCTACATAGTACTACTCTTTTTTACAGTTTAAGTGCAACTATTCTATGGAATCAGTTGACTTCTCCATGTTAAGGCTAATACAGATGCTCTAGGGAAGGTTGAGACTAAGATATATAGAAAACCGTGTAAGCAAAATTCCTAAACACGTTACACTCACTGTCTTGAAAGGACAATTTCTCAGAACCTCTAGCCTGTACAATGTTGACAGTGATATTTGTGCAGCCATTGAGACTATGGTGAAAGATTTTATTTCTAGAGGTTATCCTTGTGCTGAAGTTTTTAAGGCTGCTGATGAAGTACTCTCACTTAGAGACAAGGAAGGATGACCATTCTTTATGGAACGTTCTGCTAGTAATGATAAAATCACTGTGTCTTTATCAGGTACACATTCCTCTCAGCCACCTATCATTTTAACTTATTCCAGCAATATTGGCAAGGTTTGTGAAATAGTGAAGAAAAATTGGCAAGTACTCATGACTGATGAAAATATGAAAAGAGTGTTTGGAACAGCACCTAAATTTTAATTCCAGAATAGCAAATCTCTTAAGTGTGAGATGTGTTACAAACAGTTTGGGTCTATTTTCTCTGCACAATCAGATCATATAGGTATGTTTTCATGTCAATCTTGTAGTGCCTGTAAATATATATGGACCATTAGTCAGTTTATACATCCCTTCCTTAATTTTAGAATCAATTTAGACTTTTACGCTGACTATAGAACTACCAAATGTGGTTTATTTTTAAAGATGTCAACTCTGTCAGTGTTTTTATGTTGGTAACGCTAACCATATGTTAAACAAATTTTAGAGCACGTGAGTGATGTGCACAATTTCAAAGCTGCAAATGCTTTAGCTAAACATGTTATTGAATGTGGATCAGAACATCATTTTAAGTTTACTTTGTTGGAAGTTATTACAAGTAATTTAAGAGGGGGAAATATTAAGAACATTGCTGAATGTGCAGAACTTAGATGGACTGTTTTGCTAAAAGCAGATCAGGCTCCAGACTTAAATGACAACTCTTCTGTATAACCGGTACTACAAGCATGTGGTCTAGTACACTGATTTTTATCGGTTTCTGTTTCATGAATAGAGCTGGTTTATGAATGAGTTTTAGTGGAGTGGATTTTAGTGTTTACGACTTTATGATTGGTTGATTTTAGTAATGATTCTTTTAGTTTGGTTGATTTATTTGCTTTTTAAATCTGGAGATTTGTTGTATTAGTTTAAGGTCTGAAGAAGCCACTGAACAACCGCAAAAAAGCTTACCCTATTACATTTCTGTTTGGATTTGTGTAACAAAGTATTTTAAACATTCATCTGCTGTGGTGGTTGACTTGGCTTTTATTTTATTATGGCTTATTTGACTTTTACCCCCTCAGGGTTTCTTTGTTTACATCTGCATATGCCCATATGAACTATGAATGAGTCATACCGGTACGTGACGTTTAGTGATCCAAGTGCAGGTGTGATTTGATGGATCCTGGCCTCTGACATACTGCTGAACATGACTCTTTTCTTACTTAGCCTGGTGAGTAAGATATTTGTGTGTGTGTGTGTGTGGGGGGGTCATAATGGAGTCTCATATGACCAAAATATTGGATTGTGTGGTAGTGTGCCATAACTGCTTAGAGGCTAAGGCACTGTAGGAAGTGGCCATATGTGTCATTGGGACATCCCTTCTCTGGGCCAGTAATCAAGGAGCCTCAGTCCTCCCTACTGACACCGGTGAGGGACAGTCACTTGGAAGAAAGATAGATGCACACAATATTTCCAGATGCAGGTCTCTGCACCAAGCACAATTTCCCTTAAGAGCACACAGGGAGCACACTCAGTCCTGGGGCTGGGTCCCTCTCTTTCTCCAGGCTCAAAATAAGACTCCCCACACACACAGCTGTAGAGTTGAGTCCTCAGCTGAGTGTTCCACGGAAAGTCCTCTACCACCCCCTCTGTAAAACCACAAACTCTTTGATATCTGATTTTCAAACACACACACACACACACACACACACACACACACACACACACACACACACACACACACACACACACACTCACTCCAGGGAATGGCTGGCACAGATTTACCAGCTATGCACCCTCTTTCAAGACTATAAAGTAGATACTGCCACCAGATCACTTCAAAGCCAGCTGCTCTAAAGTTTTTACAAGGGTATCTAATTATACTGAGTAAACTATGAACCTATACAATTTACCCTGGGGATCACTGCAGTGGCTCTGCTGGACAGTGGTGAAGGGAACTAATGCTCTGCTGGGGGTGGTGAAAGCCAACACATTCTGGCTAGGCTAATAAATGCCCTTGGGCAGATAGCCTAGTACTTACATATGAACCTATGAACCAATAAAATTAATACTAATACAATTGGTAGTGTTTGAGCAAAGCAGGAAGGCTTTCAGGAGTGACCACAGTGTCACCAAATAAATATAAGTACTCTCAAAGGTTGATATATTCTCTAAGCTGGACACAATGAAAAGTTTACATTTATTTAATAATAAATAATAAAAGAACATGAACATATTAAATATCTATTTACAATAAACACCAGAGTTGCAGTCACATGAAATATTAAAAGTAACACTGATGGAAAGATTCACACAGATACAGAAAAAACAATACTTAACTAATCTCACTATATTTTCCTAACTGATCTAAATAATTACTAGTCACTAGTTCACTTACTAGAGCAAGGCAACATGAAGTGGGTGAGTGGTCCCTCTTTGTGAGGTTTCAAAAACAGACTGCCCTGAGACTTCTGTCTCATCTAGTATTAAACATAATGTCAGTGCTGGATTACAGAATGACATCACATACATCTGGTCACCTCACTTCTGGTTCCCACACTACCCCCTTTACTATAAACTGAGCCAGAATCTTGCACATATGTGTCACCATGCACACACACATAGAGATTTGCTAAGATATGTGATAGCATATAAACCATTTCAAAAACTTTCACCCTTCCAGGGTAGCAATTAATTCACCACTAAGGACAATACAGTAGGATTCCTAGTCCTGGTTTTCACAGACATTTTGTCTCTGTCTGCAATTACAACTGTAAGATACAATATTTATGGCCTAAACCAGGTAATTGTGAACCCATCAGCATTGACATTGCTAACCCCACTATGGTGCTGCACTGTCATGTCATATGCCTGCAACCCTAGGCTCCACCTGAGCAACTTGGCATTTTGCTGGCTGGCCCAATGTAGTCATAGATTCCCTAAGACTCCTCCTGCCACCCACTGCAAATACTTAGCACAAGTGCCTCCCTATTATGGTAAAGCATGATCATGTTAACATGGTACAGTTTGTGTCCCTGCTTCCTGCCTAGCAGCTCTATCATGCAGTTAGCATCACTAACCTTCCTTACAACTTTGAAAGGTACTTCTCAAGCTGCCTGCAGCTTATTGTGTCTGACAGGAATGAGCACCATAACCTGCTGTCCAACAGCATAATCAGGCTCGAGCATTCCTGTCATACCAAGCTTTTTTCTGCTGTTGGGCTCTTGCCAGGTTCTCCTGGGCAAAGCCCATGAGCTCCCTAAGCCTTGTCCTGAGGTTTATGACATATGCAACAATAGACTCCTTGTGGGCTTCACACTCACCTTCCCACTTATCATGAATCAAATCTAAAGGCACCTACACCCTATGCCCATACAACAACTCAAAGGTTGAAAAATGCATGGATTCATGAGGTACCTCTCTCTATGCAAACAGCAGATGGGAAAATATTTTTCCAACTCTCTATTAAACTAGTCTGCAAATGCCTGTAGCATGGTCTTTAGTGTAGAGTTTAATCTTTCCACAAGACCATTAGTCTGTAGTTGGTAGGGGTAGTCTTTAAGTGCTTCACCCCACAGTGCTCCCATAGAGGGCCAGCAGGTCTGATATGAAATTGGCACTTCTGTCAATCAGTATTTCTGTCAGAAAACCTATCCTGCTGAAAATTGCTAACAAAGCAACTGCCACCATCTCTGCCTCAGTGGAGGACAGAGCCATGGCCTCAGGGTATCTAGTAGCATAATTTACTACTACCATGATATACTTCTTCCCTGTAGAAGTTGGGGTACTTGGATGCCCCGCAATATCCAAAGCTACCCTCTGAAATGGCTCCTCAATTACTGGCAAAGGCAATTAAAGGAATTTTGACCTTGTCTCCTGCCTAGCCTACTTTTTGCACTGCTCACAGGTCCTGCAGTACCCGGTTACATCTCTTGCAATCCCAAACCAATAAAAGTTCTGCATAATACATCTCTTAGTATGCTTTATGCCCATATGACCTGCAAAAGGAATGTCATGGGCTATAGCTAAAAGTGCCAGACAATAGGCTCTAGGCACTAGCAACTGCTGTATTACATCACCCTCTAACACCCCCTCAGGGGTCCACTCTCTATACAGTAATCCTTTATTACAGTATACAGACTCCCCTCTTCCTTGAGAATCAGGTGCATCCATAGCTACCTCACTCAAGCCTCTTAGTGTAGAGTCCATGAGCTGACCCTGTTTCAGCTCTACCTTTGTGACCCTCCCTAGCTCCCCTTCCACAGTCTGGTATCCTCTGACAGTGGTGTCTCACTGTCAGCCTGGGTACTACCACTCACCTTTGCCCTTGCAGCCACTCTGTCCAAGGGAACATCTGTACCTAGCAGCAGCTGTGGCTCACCTTCAAGCTCACTGCTACAGGGTAGCTCCCTCCCTGAAATAGCCACATCACCAGCCCTGGCTTCAGGTGCGGGGTCTGTCTGTGTCTCCCTCAAGCTACCAGACCCATATGCCTGTCTCTGCGCCTGACTGCATGTAACTACATGCACACAAGGTACTGCATTATCAAAATCCTTCCCTATCAAGACATCTAGAGGGATATCATCACACTTACCTTCTTGCTTCCCTCCTTTTCCACCCTCCCAGTCAAGGTGAACCCTGGCCAAAGGCATTTGGAATGATTTCCCTTCTAAAGCTCTGAGTGAAGTGAACTTCCCAAGCAAGTACTGCTCGTCTTTAACCAGTGCAGGTTTCACAATGGTTATGGGTGATAGTCTGGTACCTCTGTTTTCTCCAGACAACTTGCCACTGACATACTGTTATTTCCACTTGCTGCCCCCCCTACATTTGTTCCCCACCTTGCTTCAGTGGACATTTGTATGCTACATGGCTCCTCTGGTTACATTTAAAACATCTAAACCTTGATCCTGGCCATGTAGCTGAACTAGTTGCTTCCCCTGTTACTGGTAGACTCTGTTGGGGTGGTTTAGGCTGCCCATCATGGGTTCCCTTATATCCATTTGTAGCAGTGGGTATCCCCGTCTTGTGCAATGATGCCCTGCTTGCTAAGTAGAGATCCACTTTTTTCCCCAGCTCTTCTGCAGAGTTATACTCCCAGTCTGCCAACCAGATTCTCATGTCCTCAGGCAAAGTGCTAATGGCTTGTTCCCTCAAAAAAAAGGTCTGCCAGCCTTTCAAAAGTGGTGACCTGACAGCCATGCCCCCCTATGAAAATAAGTGCTTAACTCAGCAATATAATGACGTACAGTTTCAACGGCCTTGCATCTCTGCTCAAGAAATTTTTTTCTGTAAGTTTCAGGTGTTAACTTAAATCATTTGAATAAACATTGTCTAACTTTATCATAGTTTAAATAGTTAGTATTGGATAATTTAGAAACAGCAATTACAGCTTTACCATGGAGTAAGGGGGTCAGGAACAGTACCCAGAGCCCTTGGTCAACATTAAACTGTTTACATACTCTTTCAAATATATGCATAAAACTATCACAATTATCACCCTCTGTAAACTGTTTAAGAAATTCACTGACTGATTTTGCTTCTGGGATTTGTTTATTCCCTTCCCCATTACCTCCATAACCCTGATGAAGAATCAGCATCTCCCTCTCTTGTTGGCATAGTTTCACATTTTCTTCAGCCTCCAAACACTGCAGTCTCTCTGCTGACTCTAATTCCATATGTTTTGCCTGCTGCCGTCTCTCTGCTGATTCTAATTCTAAATGTTTGGCCTCTAGTTCAAGTCTCTTTAACTCCAGATATGTTTTAAGTCCTCTGAGGAAAAGGTGAGCTGTCCTGTTTCTGAGGGCTGCACATCCCCATCACTAGACAGATTATCCTTCTGGTTGCTGGTCTGGGCTACAGCTGCAACTAAGGCTGAAATAACTTCCTCTTTAGTCAGATTGACATGCACCAGTCCTTTGGCTTCATACACCTTGGCCAAGTAGTTCTTTGTCAGCTTGCCATAATCACCTGCTGACATCTCTGCCTGCTTTCCTTGACTAAACTAAACTAAACTAACAAAAAATAAATAAAACTGTTGTGAAAATGAAACTCTGTATGTTTACCTTGTGGCTGCTGAGAGTACATTCACCCTTAAAGACAACTCCCTGCAGGCTATAGATGTTCAAGTAATATACACACCTTTGCTCATCAATATGTGACATCACTTCTCTGGGCCAGTAATCAAGGAGCCTCAGTTCTCACCACTGACACTGGTGAAGGATGTTCACTTGGAACAAAGATAGACACACAGTATTTCCAGATGCAGCTCTTTGCACCAAGCACAGTTTCCTTTAAGAGCACACAGGGGAGGACACTCAGTCCTGGAACAAGTTTTCCCTCCCTCTCTCCAGGCCCCAAATAAGACTTCACACTCACACAACTGTAGATTTGAGTCCTCAGCCATGTGTTCCAAGCCAAGTTCTCCACCACCCTCTGTGAAACCAGTGCTCTCTGTCCCTGCTCACAAGTAGCTGACACACACACACACTCTTTGAGATTTGATTTTCACACATACACACACTTGGGAAAGGCTGGTACAAATTTAGTAGCCATGCCCCATCTACCCAGACTATAAGATATATACTGTCAGCAGAACACTTCAAAGCCATCTACTCTAAGGATCTTACAAGGGTACTCAATTATACTGAGTAAAAATAATACTAATACAAATGGTAATGTTTGACCAGTGCAGCAAGGCTTTCAGGAGCAGCCACAGTGTCATCAAATAAATATAAGTATTCTCAAAAGTTAAAATATTACCTAAAAGACCAGCCTTAATGAAAAGTTTAAATATATTTAATAATAAATAATAAAAGAACATGAGAATACTAAATATCTATTTACAATAAACACCAGAGTTTCAATCACAGGAAACACTAAAAATAACACAGATGGAAAGATTCACACAGATACAGAAAAACAATACTTAACTAGTCTCACTATATTTTCCTGACTGATCTAAAGAATTACTATTCCCTAGTTCACTTACTAGAGCAAAGCAAAAAGAAACGGGTGAGTAGTCCTTCTTTGTCAGGTTTTAAAAACAGACTGCCCTGAGACTTCTGTTTCATCTAGTGTTAAAACTTAATTTCAGTGCTACATTACAGAATGACATCACATACATCTGGTCACCTGACTTCTGGTTCCCACACTACCCCCTTTACTAGAAACCGAGCCAGAATAATGCACATATGTGTCACTATACACACACATATAAAGCCTTGCCAAAATGTGTTATAGCATCTGGAAGCTATACAACCATTTCATAAACTTCCACTTTTCCAGGTAGAAATTAGTTCACCCCTAAGGGTAATACAGTAGGATTCCTAGTCCTGATTTTCACAGACATTTTATCCCTGGCTGCAATCAGAACTGTAAGATGCAATCTTTATGGCCTAAACCAGGTAATTTAATTTCAGACTATTTTTCAAAATTAGCTGAACTGAGATTAGCCTCTTCTCTTCCCATATCCTCTGTTAAAATATATTCATTTCAACAGTTACAATACAGTCTGACATACAGGTGTAGTTCCTTTCTGTCAAGCAGGACCCACTGTTGATACATGTTTAACAGAAGCAGCTTTAGAAATACATTTCCAACACAAGCACCTGTACAAATCAGTTTGATATACAAATGACATATAATTATTTATAAATCTTCAGCTAGCTATGCTGGTCTATGTTACACATCTACTGCCTTACTTCTCTTTGCATAGCTGGCACTACCTCATATCATCACAGTCATGTTAAATGTTGATGTTTGTTGAATGCTCTTGAGGCTACAGATAATGCTTATAGTTTGTGCAATGTCTGGAAGGTCTTTGTGATTTAGGGTAATTACAATTGAGAGCCTCAGCATATGTGGGTCTGTGTGACTGGTCCATACTATGTGAGGTGGGTTTAGTGTGTGCTTAACTGGCAACCTGTTTATTATTATAACTGCTTGTATGTGAGAGCATTGTCACCAGTGACATTATCTAACTACATCTCTCATCCACTGCATTAATTTGTTTAAGAATTAAATCATTGTCAGTAAAGATGAGACAATTGCTACATTTTCTTGGAATGCCCATATCCACCCATCTGGCTCCAGGGATAGCAGGGGAGTGCATGTTCATCACTTTGGATCCTTATTGAGTTCTACAAGGGGATGGTACAAGAGGGGTTTATAGCTGGCTAGCTTGGTTGCTGTAACAGCATAGACTACAGTCATGACTATTTAAGACCAGACTTGTGGGGGGTCTTTTCATTGCTCAAACTAGTTGTTCTTAGGACAACTAGCAACTGTGGAAATTTAAGGGATAGTTTTATATAGAAAATTTAAATTCTACATGCCCATGTATATACAGGGCAATGTTGACTGTCACTGTGTGAAAAGCAGCATCAGTCAAATGCACTACTCCTTGAAGGCTTTGACCGAGATGTAAGAGTTTAATTAAATTTGTTGGATATACTGGTGGTTGTTTCTTTTTTTTTTTTTTTTTTTTTTTATAGTAAGATGTAAACCTGGAAAGTGACACCTTGGCAACTCATATGTCTTAATGCTGGCACAACTTAATAACGTCATGAGATGTAAACTTAGCAGCTGACAAATCATAATGTACATAACATGGAAGAATATAGCAAGCTATAACATTGGTAACTGACACATCATAATTAAGGCAGCATGTGAGAATAGAGAAGTACACCTGCACTACAACTCAAGCAGCACATAACCCTTCAAAACCCATACCATTAACATGCACACATAGCAACAGTAAACCCACATATATGGAGGCCCTTAACATTAACCTGCCCAAGCAACAAGGACCGCTGAAGCTGAAACGCAAACAAACACCAATCACAACCAAAGTGACACATAGCTCACAACACCAGTGTGCCACCCAACAACAGCCCCTAAGGCAAGAAAATGTACCCAACACATTAGTCATAGGCGACTCTATAGTCAGGCACACTGATGTCCCACTCACCAGGCTGAACAAGGAGAAAATTACAGTCAGCTGCCTGTCAGGTGCCAGGATCCGTCACATAAAGCATGCACTCAAGTCACTCCACAACAAGTACAAATATGACTCTCTTGTCCATGTTAAAGTGAATGACTTGAGACATACCTACCTGGACTACATGAAAAGAGACATGGAATAGCTCTCAGATCATGTGGCCCAGGCAGGTGTGATCCTAGCATTGAGTAGCATCCTGCCTTTGCCCAGAATGATACCACAGTATAAGGACAAAATGATTGACTTCAACAACTGGCTAAGCTTCTGGTGTCATTCAAAGGGGATTCAGTATCTGTCTGCCTGGGACGACATGATCAACAAACCACGATGATTTGCCAGAGATGGTCTGCACCTGTCATACCTGGGATTCAGGTTACTTGCTGAAGCTCTTGCCACCCCTATAGTTCCTTTTTTAGGCAAGGTTCAAAGGACAAAACCACCACTGTAACTGATACAAGCATGCAAAATCTGAAGGTAATGCTACTCAATGCTAGAAGTCTAAACCTCAAAATACACTCTCTCAAGGCACTCCTACAAATTGAGAACATCAATATCTGTGCAGTAACTAAGACCTAGTTCAAGGGTCCAGAGAGCACCCCTGCAATACCAGGCTATAAATCTTACCACACTTTTTGGCCACCATATCAAGACCGAAACATTAAAGATGGAGGAATATTCCGATTCACCAAGGATATTCACACCTCCAGGCTAGTTGCTCAACACAATGCATCTGAATGCTCCAGGTGCAACTAACACTAGGTAAGACTACAGTCCAAATTGTAGCTTGCTACAGATCCCCCACCATGCTCCAAGATTCTCACTACACCTTTCTAAACATACTGGAAAATATTAAGATACAACCAAACACCCTAATACTGGGTGATTTCAACTACCCTGCCATTTACTGGGAAAACTACTTAGGTACCAACACCTTTTCCCAATGGTTCTTGGAATTCATAAATTCCAATGCCTTGGATCAACTAATCCATTGTCCCACCAGGGGCTCCAATATTCTAGACCTGGTCATTACCAACATGGGAAATAGATGCTCCACACCAGTGGTCACCCCCTCATTGGTCAGGTCTGACCATAAGCTAATCACCCTTGACATCCATGTCCCACCCCCAACCCCCACTAAGGAAACCTCTGTAAAAAACTTCTCCAAAACCAACTTCATGCTACTCAAGTCAGAAGTGACAACCTTCATGACATCCATGCAGATGGGAGCTGAAAGTTCGACTGCTGAATCCTACACTAAGGCACTGTACGAGCACATCCACTCATACATGAATCCTGCCATCCCAAATAGAACCAAGACGCTCTCCTCCAAAAAAAGAGGAAAATCCCAGGATGCAAAAAACTCCCTTACCAGCCTCAGTAAGAAGCTGAGATCCCTCATAAAATCGTTCAAAGCAAGATTACGAAAATAAAATTGCTAAAGATTCCAAAGACAACCACAAGGCATTATATAGTTATATAAAGAATTTAAATGGCAATGTTCAGATCTGCTCTGAGCTTCAACAGAATGGCATTAAATATACTGATCCCAAGGATATTGCCTGCCAGATTGATTTAGTGCCAACTTCACCCCATCTCACCCCCTAAAGGGCCCATCTTAATACGAAAAGATTGCCAAATTCCAGTAATCACGGTCACACAGGTAGAAACTGCACTCTACAAAGCTAAGAATACAGCATCCATGGGACCAGATGACATCCCTGGCTGTGTACTACATGAACTACAAAATGAACTGGCACCTCACCTAAGTGTCATGTTTAATCATAGCCTCACCTCAGGCTTTGTGCCCACTGAGTGGTGCACAGCTGCAGTTATCCCACTCCACAAAGGGGGATCCACCTTGGATCCTGGGAATTACCGTCCCATCAGTCTGACGAGACTGATCTGCAAGGGCATGGAATGCATTATCATGGAACTTATAGACAAAGACATTGGCAACCTTCAAACACTGGACCCCACCCAGTTTGGGTTCATGAAGGGCCAATCTTGTCTCCTGAACCTGATTGACTTCTTCAAATAAGTCTCCAGAGCTGTGGACAATGGTAAGGAGGTCCACACAGCCATCTGGACCTTGCCAAGGCCTTTGGCACCATCCCCCACTCTGGAATCATAGATAAACTTACTAAGTTGGGCATAAATCCCTATGTCACTCGATGGGTTGTCAACTGGCTTACTGACAGAACCCAGACTGTAAAAGTAGCCAACTCCAAATCCAGCTCCAGACAGGTGACAGGTGGAGTACCTCAGGGTGCAGTCCTGGGACTGCTTTTGTTTAGCATCTACTTCTCTGAAGTACAGGCCAACACTAAGGGACTCTGGCTAACAAAGTTTGCAGAAGACTGCAAACTGGGAGCCATTATTGAATCCCCAAATGATGTGGATATTCTACAAAAGGGCCTTACAGAAACAGATGCTTGGTGCCAGAGCCATGGGCTCAAGCTTAATGCCAAGAAAAGTATAGTTATCCCCTTTGGGAAAAAAAACATGTAGCCATGAATTACCACATAGGTGGTAGTACACTAAACACCAAAAGTGTGATAACAGACTTAGGGACACAGGTGGACAGTGGTCACACCTTCGATAACCACATCACCACAACAGTCAGGAAATCCTTCCATGTGGCACACCTCATCACTAAGAGCTTTTCATCCAGAAAAAAGGAGGTCATTGTTCCACTGTACTCATCACTCATTAGACCCATTATAGAGTACAATGTCCCATTTGGTATGTACCTGAAGACATCTACAACAGCTGGAAAGGCCACAGAATTACCTCACTAAAAAAATCACAGGCCTAAAGCAGATGCCCTATGCTGACCATCTAAAAAATCTCCAGCTATACTCTGTGGCATATCATCTACTCAGAGGTGATCTCTGCTTAACATACAAGGCCATGTCAAACCCTGGGCTGTTAGACATGCTCCACTTAAAGAAATCCCAATCCCTCAGAGCCACATGCTCCAGGGATCTGAACCTTGTCATCACAATGAACAAAACATGCTGGAGGGATAGGTTCCTGACCCAGAGACTTCTCATACTGTGGAATAGACTATCCATACATGTCACGCAGAGTGCCTCCCTGGCCCTCTTCAAAAGGAACCTTGACAATTGGATGGGAGATAAGAAATTCACCTCGGGGATTACGTCAATCGCTCTGCTAGACAGGGGTCTTGGGAAGTAAATGTTGTGGGAAGAAATATACAGGGAATTGTTATGGCTGGGCTTGTATAGGCCCTAGGGCTGATAGCCTAGTACCAACCTATGAACCTATGAACCTATACCTTTGTCAAATGACACATCATAATGTAAGGCAGCACATGAAAATTGAGTAAGACACAACATTGGCAACTGACATGTTGCAATGCAGGTAGCAACTGAAAATAGGTAAAATATATCTTTGGCAACTTACATGGCATAATACAGGTGGCACATTAAAAAAACTAAGAAGTTATATTGACAACTGACACATCATAATGCAGGTAGTACGTGAGAACTATAACATGTAACTTTGGCTGGTGACACATCATAATGCATACCAGAATACAGTAAGACATAAACATGGCAACTCACACATTGTAATGCAGGTTGCACAAGAATATAATAAGTTATAAACCTTGGCAACAGACACATGATAATGCAGTTTGCATGTGAGAAAATAGCAAGACATAACCTTAGCAACTGACACATCCCAATGAAGGCAGCATGTGAGAATGCAGTAAGACTTAACCTCAGCAACTAGAACATTATAATGCAATTAGCATGTGAAAATATGCTAAGATTTATCCTCGTCAAATGACACATCATAATGCAGGTAGTACATGCGAAAATAGTCAGATGTAACTTTTGCAACTGACGTGTTATAATGCACATAGCTCGAGAAAAAATAAGACATAATCCTGGCAAATGACAGGTCATAATGCAGGTAGCATGTAACAATATAATTAAAAAATAACCTTAGCAACTGACATGTCAAAATGGGGGTAACACATGAGAATATAGTAAGATGTAAACCTTGGAGCTAATCTTTTACAATACAGGTAGCATCTAAGATTATAGGAAGACATAACCTTCTATGTGACAAGTCATTAATAATCGGAAGTACATGAGAATATAGTAAGACATAACCATTGAAAATAACACATCATAATGCAGGAAGCACGTGGGAAAATAGTGAGACATTACTTTGGCAATTGGCACATAATAATAAAAGTACCATGGGAGAATATAATAAGACATAACCTTAGGATTAGACACATCATAATGCTGGTAGCCTATTAGACTAGAGAAAGACATAACTAACACATCATAATACATCACATGGGTGAATATAGTAAGATGTAAACTTAGCAACTGCTGCATCATAATGCAGGTAGCATATGAGACAGAACTGTCTCATAATAGGTAGCACATAAGAATATATTAAGACATAACCTTAGCAACTGGTACTGCATAATGCATGTAACAGGTCAAATTACAGCAATATGTAATCTTACCAACTGGCACATAATAATGCAGGTAGCACTTGAGAACATAGCAATACATGATCTTAGCAACTGGCACTTCAAAATGAGGGTAGCATGTGAGAATGCAGTAAGATATAAACTTAGCAAATGATATTCCATAATGCAGTTAACAAGTGAGATTATAGTAAAACATAACCGTAGCAACTGACTTGCCAGAATGCAGTAGCACATGAGAAAATAGTAAAATGTAACCTTTGTAACTGGCAAGTCATAATGCAGATAACTTAAGAGAATACACATAAACTTAGTAAATGACATGTTATAATGCAAGTAGCACATGAGAAGATGGTAAGACACATTGTTAACAACAGCCACGTCATAATCAGGGTAGCATGTGAGAATACAGTAACGTATAACCTTACCAACTAAAATGTCAATAATGCAGACAGCAAGTGAGAATAAAGATATGACCTTAGCAACAGGCATGTCATAATGAGTGTGGCATGTGAGAATATAGTAAGACTTTACCTTAGCAAATCATGGCATAATGCAGATATTACCATAGAAACTGGCACTCCATAATGCAGGTAGAATGTGAGAATATAGTAAATGTAACCTTAGCAACTGATGCTTCCTAATGCAGGTAGCCATTGAGAATACAGTAAAACTAAACCATGGCATCTGACACATCATAATTCAGGCAGCATGTGAGAATATTGTAAGATTTTACCTTGGCAAGTCATGGCATAATGAGGTAGCAAGTAAGAAAATAGTCAGTCATAACCTTGATAATTAAGTAAGCAATAATGCCCAACAGGGTGTGTGTATTAAAGTGTAATTAATGCCCGCCCAGGGGTGTTGCTCCCCTGGAAGGGTGTTAATTACACATTAACACACACCCTGTTGGGCATTATTGCACTTAGAGAATGGGCTCTCTGTCAAATTGTTGTGTTTTACCTACTTATTTTTCTTAAGTATTATATTATTACATTTTTTGTATATTTTTGATGTAAAATAGTCCCTCCGCCTAATGTTTCAGACTTTCTATAATACATGTTAATGGTGTTGGAGGAATCATTTTACATCAAAAATATATAAAAAAATAATAATATTTAAAAAAAGAAAAATGTAAGTAAAACACAACAATTTTACAGACAGCCCATTCTGTCTCTCATACATAGCTTTCATACATGCATTCACTCACACAAGATCGCTCAAACTCTTTCACACACACACACACACACACACACACACACACACACACACACACACACACACACACACACACACACACACACACACAGTGTTCTCTGCTTTCATACATGCACTCAGTCACACAAGATCGCTCAAACTCTTTCACACACACACACACACACACACACACACACACACACACACACACACACACACACACACACACACACACACAGTCTTCTCTGCTTTCATACATGCACTCACTCACTAATAAGTCACAACTTTGGCAACTCTCACTCTCGATGTCTCTCACACACACAGTCACTTCTGCTTTCATACATGCATTCATTCAATCATGATTGATATCAGTCTCTCTCTCTCTGTCTCACACACACACACACACACACACACACACACACACACACACACACACACGATCATCTCTTTCTCTTACTTTCATACACACACATATACATAGTCTCTCTCTCTCACACACATACACACATACACTTTTTATTTTACACTCGCTAAACAGCAGAAGCACTGCTTAGCAAGAGTAAAATAATGGCAGCCATCCCATTTTTCTCAGTCTGAGCTCCATGGTGGCTTGATAAGCTGCTGTGAAGCTTCAGACTCATTTTTCATTGGGCATTACTTGCACATTAATACCCTGCTAGAGAACACTTGTTCTCCACTCAGGGTAGTGATGTACAGTGAGCCCATTCTCTAAGACATAATAATATAATAAAACATAATATTAGGAACTGACACATTGTAATGCATGTAGTCCATGAGAATAGAGAAAAACATAACCTTGGCAACAGCCATTCTGCAACAACTTACCCAGGAAACCTTTAACTCTGTTTAAAAATGGATTTCTGATATCCAACTCATCCTAAACCCCAATAAGACTAAATTGCTACTATTTACCCCTAACAAATCAAAAACTGCTCCCCTCCCCTTCATCATCACCTCTAAAAATGGCACTACCATTTCCTCTTCTGACCATACCAAATTGCTCGGCATTGAAATTGACAATAATCTTCACTTCAATGTCCACATCTCACAAACCATCAAAAAGGTACACAAAAAAATGAGCACACTATATAGACTCAAAAACTTTCTCTCAGACCAAGCAAGAGTCACGCTAGCCCAGACTCACCTATTATCCACACTAATGTATGTAGCACCAATTTTTACCCACATTAGAAAAATAGATCTAGACAAACTAGAATCATGTTACAATAAGATCGCCAAGTATGCTAAAAACACCACCTTCAGAACACATCACTGTGTTGCTCTAAGGGACCTAAATTGGCTAGAACTACCTCAACTACTTAATTACTGCCAGCTAGTTACTGTCTACAATATTCTTAAATACCCTGATAAAACCCCATCACTAACCCAACTACTTAACCACTACACAGCAAATCGCCTTCTCTGATCTAGTGACAAATCTCTCCTCTGTATCACTAGAGCAAACAATACTGCAGGAAAAGCGCTATTTTCCCAAACCATTGCTAGAAACTGGAATTGCCTTCCACCTTCACTGACCACTGCCTCCACCACCTCACATTGCAAAAACTCCCTCACATCCCATCTGATGAATACCTGGCTATGTCCTTGTATTACTTAAACTTAAACTCTCCTACCTTTTCCTCCTGATATCCATTCACCAATAGCAAGTTAGTCACTGTAATCCTCTATGGGACTAAAACTCTAACAGCCAACCATTCACCAATACCACATTAGTCACTGTAATCCTCTATGGGACTAAAATCCTAACAGCCATTAGCCGAGCCTGTAAGTAGCTCCTAATCCCTATTGTTTTGTAACTTCTCTGACTGCTGTAAAGTGTCTTGTCTGCTTGCATTTCTAATGTGAATATCTGATTGCTTTGTTATATAATGTACATGTTTGTTGTACTACTCTGTATAAAATATTTCTCTCTTGTTTAACTTATACTACTCTGCATAAAAATATTTTTCTTTTGCTTAACAAGGTGGAGCTTTTCTCCTCGGGTCTCCGCTGTAAATGGACCTAGTCCAGTCGGGTTTTCCCAGTTAACAAATGTAAAATAAAATAAATAAATAAAAATAAAAATAATAACAGGGGAAGTTCATGAGAATATAGTAAGATGTAATGTTTGAAAATGACACATCATAATGCAGGAAGCATGCAAGAAAATAATAAGTCACAACTTTGGCAACTTTCACTTAATAATGAAGGCAGCACATGAGAATAAAGAAAGATGTAACCATGGCCACTGATGCATGAAAATGCAGTTTGCACATGTTAATATAGCTAAGATGTAAACATAGCAACTGGCACATCATAATCCAGGTAGCCAATAAGAATACAGTATGATATAACCATTACAAATATCTCATCATAAGTAGCATATAATTAAACATAACTTTAACAACTGCTATGTCATAATGCATGTAGCAAGTGAAAATATAACAATATGTAACTTCAGTATTGAGTCATAATACATGTACTACATGAAAATATGGCAACACATGGCCTTAGCAACTAGCATGGCATAATGGGGACAGCACGTGAGAATATAGAAAAATATAACTTTAGCAACTGGAATGCCAATAATGTAGACAGCAAATGAGAATATAGGAATCATAGGAGAATATTGCAAGATGATACCTTGGCAAATGACATGTCATAATGCAGACACCATGTGATAAAATAGTAAGAATTAACCTTCACAACTGACACATAATAATGTAGATAGCATATGAGAATATACTAAAACATAAAGTTGGGAGCAGAAATATCATAAAGCAAGTAACCTGTGAGAATAAAGACATAACCTTGACAACAACACATCATAATACAGATAGCATTTGAGAATATACTAAGAATTATGATTGATAACTGACACATCATAATGCTGGTATGCGTGAGACTATAGTAATATGTAACTTTCCTAGTGACACACCTTAATAGAGGAAACACCTGAGAATACAGTAACATGTAACCTTTAAAATGGCATATGATAAAGCAGGCAGCATGTGAGAAATAGTAAGAATTTATCTTGGTAAATGGCATGCAATAGCAGAGGTAGCATGTGAGAATATAGTAAGCCATGACCTTACAAATAGATACAGTTACACAGGAGGAGAGAAAATGACATAACCTTGGCAACTAATACATCATAATGCTGGTGGCACATTTGAATACATATGATGTAAACTTAGTAACTGGCACATCATAATGCAGGTAGCACATGAGAATATAGTAAGACATAATCATAGCAAATGGCTCATCACAGGTAACATGTAAGAATATAATAAGACATATACTCACTAACCGGTATGTCACAGTGCATGATGCATGTGAAAATATAGTAGCACATAATCTCAGCAATGGGCACATTATAATGCAAGTAACATATGAGACTATGGCAAGACTTAGGAACTGGCACATGAAAATGCAATATGCAGATGAGAATATAGCAAGACATAGCCTTTGCAATTAACACATCATAATGAGGGTAGGATGTGATACTATCACATTCTTTGCAAAAACATTTGTTAGAAAAACATAAGGTATGCTTTAAATTTGTAATAATTAATGAAGTTAATAGTTTTGATCATAGGTTTGATGCAGAAGATGAACTGAATTGGAAACAATATTGCTGGCAAATCAAGCTGAATGCATGTATGTACCCTGGTTTAAATGATGGGGAAAACTTTAAAGTTGTTCTTAGAAGGAAAGGGTTAAGGCATTAAGTGCTTTGGGTCACATGTTATTGTTATTAAGTATTTAAATAAGTTTGTTTATTATACAACTTGGTCTGAAGAAGTTCCATGAAGGGAATGAAAATGCTTATCAGTTGGATTTTTATGTAATAAAGTTTTTCTGTGTTTTTAGCTGTTCATTTTTTCTTAGATATATACAAATCTGTTTGCACATATGCATAATTTTCTTTACAACCATACTACATTTTCATCATTATTAGACCCTCACGCTTTTTTCCAGGACCACCATCTTATTTTACTTATAATGTTGCTAAAATCCATTTACCATTAAACATAATTTAATTTATTCTTTCATTCCATATGACCTGTATAACATAAAATAACTTTTTTATTTATTTTTCTAGCATATTATTTACTTCTATTCATATAAAGCCCATATTTAATCATATCCATATTTATTTTATGCACTTCTTTTACATCTTTGAAAATTTTTCTTTAAATATTTTCCCCATAACTTTTTACTCTTTTACATCCCAAAAACACATCTGTAGTTTCTTCATCTTGGCAATGTAAACATATTCTATCACTTTTCTTTTTATATGGCATATTTCCTTTTACTAGCAATTTATCTATTACCAGCCTCCACAAAAAAATCCTGACATTCGACTTTCTAATGATACCATTTACTTCTTATTTTTATAGTTTTAATTTTTTCATCCATTAGATTTTCCAATGGTTTTACATAGTAATGTTTTATCATTATATTCTTATACCATACTTTTCTATCTTTTTCTATATCATCGGTTTTTATTTTCCACAAAAATATTTTCTTTCTTGGTAACATTTTGTTTCATTTACACACTCTTTTTTCTATTTTACTCTTTTTTATCATACCCCAAAATTTATCATACTTATATTTATACGATTTTACAATTAATCTCTCATCTTTTTCATTTATCCACTTTAATACTTTGTATACATTTAATGAAGCAGTATATACCAATGGGTTAATTAAGCCTAAACCTCCTTCTTTATTTACATACAAAACTCCTCGTTCTACCGGGTTTAATCTAAAAACCCATATAAATGAGGAAATCATCTGCAATCATTTCTTTTTAAGTACCGTTGGTAACATAAAATCAATTGATAAGTATGCTATTTCCCCCATCAGTAATGAATTTATCAAATGATTTTTTTTGTGTTTCAATAATATATATGTTCTCCAGAATAGGCAGGTTTGTTTTATTTCTGCTATTGAATTCTACTTATATCTATATTCCCAAATTGTATACCTGACACAAAAAATTAACTCATTGTAAAATATGCAGCCCCTATCTTTACTACATCACCTAAACATTTATGTTGCTCTTTATTTAAAGTTATCCCTATCACCTCTTGACACTCATTTGTGCAAATTATTACTTCTTTTATTGAGATTTTGTATTTTTTTCTAATTAGTATAATGTTATTTGCACAAGTTAGCAGAACTGGAATTCTTAATCCTTCCGGTGTTATATACCCTGTCTCCTTCATTTTGTAATTTATTTTGCATGCTATCACATTCTTAACTGATGCAAAGATTATACAGCTAATTGGACATCCCTGTCTTATACCCCTCTTCATATGTATGTCTTGGCTTAATTAGCCATTTACAAATACTTTTACTTTATTATTACTATACACCAACATACATAATTTCCTAAAGTTCTCACTTATATTGTATTCTTTCATCATTATCCATAAGATTTCATGTCCAATTGCATCAAATTCCTTATTAAGGTCTCCTATCTTGATTTTTGTTTCTTCTTTTCTATTCATAATATCATCCACAATTTCTCTATCATTAATAATTCTTGACAACCCTTCCCCTTTGTACTATATGTATTATCTGTCATCATATTTTCTATTTTAGTTTCAAATCTCTGTTGCATTACTTTCATAAAGCTCTTATAACCATTATTATTCAATACTGTCAGTCTCCATGTTTTTAATTGTCTTCTATCTTCCTTCTTCAACATGAATTTAAGTACTCCACTACATAGTTCTTTATATTCAAAACCTTAATTTAACCATTCATTCAAAATCTTAAACAAAAAATTGCCAGTCCCTGAAATCTGTATACATTTCATCCCCTAGTCCATCTGGCCCTGTAGCCAAATCTATATTTATGTGTACTATCACTTTATCTAGCTCATTTAAAGAAATCTCCTTTTCCAACTCTTTATTCTCTTTTTCTGTGAATGTTTTTACTTTCCATGTTTTTTCACTACCTTCTTTTTTCTTTAACATTTTTTGAACATATTTTACTACACTATTCATAATCTTTTCCTCAGATTTTTATATTTCGTCTTCTAATTTGTTTTATTTTTCTCATTCCACTGCCATCTTCCTTTACTAATCTGTTAAGTAACTCAATACTTGTCTTTTTCCTTGCAAAGAGTATCTTTGCTTATATAACAGTTCTTATATTTTTTCTTGATTTCCTTCATATAATTCTTTCTTTGTCAATGTACTTTCTATCATTATGTTCTAAATCTTCCAATGCATTGCTATACATTATTTTATGTTTTTCTTTCTCTATTTTTCTCATATCATATTGCCACTGTAAAAAATATTTTTTTTTAATTTTTCTTAAATATCACCCATCATTCAGACCAAGTTTTATAAAATATTCTCATAGTAATATAATATTTCCATAACTATATTACTAATCTCTTTCCTTCTTCATTCCATGCTTTTTCATTTACCCTTTTTATTTCTCTACATATTTTTAAATATTCCTTGTTTTCCTTTATTTCTAGCCATATTGGAAGATGATCAGAAAACTCTGTTTCAACTATCCCCCCTTCCCCTATAACTAAATGTTCTGATACTATAAAATAATCTGTTTCAGTTCTATACATACCTCTTTTGTAAGTCCATGAATTTTTTGTCCCAGCATTTAACTTACCACATTATAACATCCAATACTTTTCTTATATCATTTCCTTTCTTTTTATGCTTGTCTCTTAAATCACAATGACAGTCTCCTTAATATTCATATTTATCACAGCATAGTACAAAATCTGATTAAATAAATTTTCCCTTTCTTTACAATTAGTATAATCATGTAATGCTATAATTCTTATATATAGTTCTTCCTGTTTTACATCTACAATGGTTAATCGTCCCATTTTTGCTAAAGTTGCATCTAATATCTTCACTGTATTTCTACACAATACAGCAATTCCAGAACATCTCTCATTTCCCAAATTCAAGGTTATCTTTCCTCCCCATTGTTTGTTTGTAATCTTTCTTTCTTTGTTAAAATTGTATGTCTTCTATTTTAATTACATCTACATCACATGTATTATACCACTCCCAAACCCCTATTCTATTATATTTTTAATACTGTTTACATTTACAGAAAGCACACTAAAATATTAATGTTTTCCGTTGATTCATGAGTTTATAGATAATTGCTAAGTTAGCTTACTTAATAAGCCATTCTAAACATATCCAATTTTTCTCCCAAAGGTGAAAACCAAATACTGTACCTTGTGTCTGTCAGTCAAACACCTTAGCCCTTATATCAGTTCCCACTCATTGGCTGGATGGATTTCTTTTTCTTTTGTACTTATCCTTTTACATTTACTTTTTCTGTCTGTTAGACTTTTAACAATAGAATTCTTCTTTCTTTTACTGCCTCTCAATTTATGCCTTTTTCACGACTTATTTCAGAAACTCCTTCTATGTCCTCTTTATTATTTTATTTTTAACACAAGATTACAATCCCAACCACCAGTCCATAAACCCCTTTTGTGGTAAACTTTTACAGTGTCAATTTCTTCTTTACATAAAGTTTTCAAATGTCCTTTCAAAGTCTCTCTTTCTACCTCTGTTCAAAATTGTACATTAATTTTATTTTTTGCTTAACTGTTAAATGCTTTTATCACATAAAGATTCCATGGGTTACAGTCTTTCTTTTTTCAGATTCTCCAAGAAAAACTTCCATTAAAAACAGTCTCAAACAAATGTCACAAAAAGTCTCTTTGTTAATAACAATAAATTATTTTACCTCATGTGCTTTTACACTGAAAGGAGCTATTAAATTGAGACACTTTTTATACCTATCCATTTCTTTGTCTTCTTTAATTTGAATCCTTACTATGTACTTCTGTTTTTCATTTTCTTCTGCCTTCTTTTCTACTACATCCACTTTGCCTTCTTTTACTTTTTCTGCATATGTTTCTTTTCCATAGCACCACTATTCTTCAGGATTTTCTCTGCATTCTCCTTTTGTATTTTCTCCATAATGGCCCCCAGGAAACATTTCCATAATTTTCTGGCTTACTCTGATGCATCATGTTTTTAAGTAAGTCATCTGGCAACCCTCCTGAATGGAGGGTTGTAATTATACATCAATCATTTGCTGACTCATCTCCATCAAACAAGTTTCCTTGAAACATCCATTCACAATCCTGCACACATTCTTGGTCTCAATATTTGCTTTTTCATTCACTTCTTTTACTACTTCATCATCTCCTTCCATCTCCATCTGCCTCCTTGTTTCTCCAGGCCACCTCTGTGCCTGGAACAGAAACAGGAAGTGCTCCTGCAAATTTGCATCGGTGATGAGTAGGGGGTTTTATTGATATATACATTACATAGTATTTACATCTGTTTACAAATCTCCACATTATAAAGTTCAATTTAAGCATTTGCCTACTCTTTTATCCACAACCAAAACATTATTTTCTCCAGAATCTTCGTCAAACTCCATTTTCCATTGTATTTATTTCATTTAGTCTCTTGTTTCATATATTTCATGAAACATAAAATATTACTCTGTCCATTTTCTTCATTTCTTCCTGTTTTTGTGCACCATAATAAGCAAATTCTATTATTTCCATATATATTTGCTCAAATTTTAAAAAACTTTTCACCCCATTGTTTACATATTTCTTTCCACAAATTATTAACTCTTTCACATTTCAAAAACACATGTTCAGTAGTCTCAAACTCTTCACATTTATTGCATATTCAATCTTGATTTTTCTTGTATGGCATATTTGCCTTAACTGGCAATTTTCTAATAGACAATCTCCATAAAATCATTACATTCTTCAATCTTTTTATAGTTATTATAGCTCAGCATTATGTTTTTTTCTTATCTATTTCTAAATCTTTCCATGGATCAGTGCAATAAAATGCTTTCATAATGGTTAAGTACCATTCCTTTCTATGTTTCTCACATATATTCTTTTTTCATTTTCCATTACACAGTTTTGTTTTGATACTCTTCATTTCTTCATTCACAATGCTTTTACTTCGTTTTTAACTTCCATGCCTTCCTGTAGTTCTTTGTATTTATAATATAGTATAATTTCTATCAATGTTTTATTTTCCTTCATGATTCCTTTTCATAACTTATATAAAATTAAAGATGCTGCATGTAATAGTGGGTTTTTTAAACCCAAGCCTCCTTGCTCTTCTTTCATATAAAGAATCCCTCCTTTGACTGAATTCAGTCTATAGCTCCATATAAAAGAAAATATAAGTATCATTAGTTGCATTTCATACTTAATAGGAATCATATAGATGTTAGCAACATAAGCAATTTTTCCTGTTACCATGGGGTTCAACAAGTGTGCTCTTTCTCTATATAAAAATCTATACGATTTCCAAAAAATAATCATATCCTTTACTTCTTTGACTGCACTATTCCATTGTCATTGTCTGTATTCATTCCTTCCAAATATTATTCCCAATATATCTATATATTTTTCAATGAACTCAGTAGCTTCTATCATACCTTCAAAACCAAATACTTTACTTTTCTCTTTATTTATACTTAAACCAATTTTTTTAATTTATACTTAATTTTTCATGTACTTTTTCCATCCACACTTTATTTTTAACAATTAATACAATATCATCTGCATAATTATACATTATTGGCAATTGTACTTCCTTCATCATTTTGTATCCACCGCTATTTGACATTTTATTAATTTCCTTCACTATTACATTCATAACTAATGAGAAAATTACACTACTAGCTGGACAGCCCTGCTTTATTCCACATTCTATTTTTATTTCTTCCCCAATTCAGCCATTTACATTTAGTTTCACATAGTTACTTTCATAAACACATTTTATTACTTGTAATATTTTTTGCTTATGTTATATGCCTGCAAAGTTCCCCATAATGATTTATATTGAATATTATCATAGGCTTTACTTATATCCCCTATCATAACCTTTGCTTCTACATTGTTATTTATATCATCTATTTCTCTTATTATCCATAATAACTCTTGACTTCCTTTTCCTTTTCTTCCAAATACATTTTGATCATATATTCTATCCATTTGTGCAACCTTTTTGTTATTATTGTCATAACAAATTTGTAATCAGTATTATTCAATGTTATAGGTCTCCGGGTTATCTCCTCTTTATTTCCTTTTTTAAATATAAATGTTATAACTCCTGTACATATCTCTTTTTCTTTAATTCTAGTTTCTAACCATTCATTCATAACTTCTATAAAAATATTTTGCCATTCTTTCATTTCTTTATGCATAGCATATTCAGTTCCATCCAATCCTGTTGCAGAATTCGTGTTAATATCTTTTAGAATTTCACTCATTTCCTTCATAGTTTTTTGTTCTAAATACTCATTATCTTCATTATTTAATTTTCCCCTTTATAAATGTGTTCTGGTTTCTTCTCTTTTAACAAATAATTCCAATACATATTCTTTAATTATTTCATATATTCCTACTTGCTGTCTTATTTGCTTACCTTCCTTATTTTTTAATTACCTTATTTTCCTTTGTTTATCATTTTACTCAAATATGGTGCTACTTCTTTTATTGTAAACAACATTTTTGTTTATATAACAAGTTGTTAATTTTAATTTGATTGATTTTATATATTTCTCTTTCTTTCTCATAAAAGGAAATTTTCTTCTCTACTAAGTTTCTAAATATTTCAAGACTTAATATCTTATAACTCTCTTGTTATTTTTTCTTTTCTTTCTTATACATTCTAAAAATATATTTTTTATATTTTTCTTTAAAATTAAGCCACCAAACCATCCAATTCTCATAAACTCCCTCATAGTCATATGATTTTTCCATAATTCTACACGTTCTTTTTTCTCTTCCAAATCTAATTCCTTTTCATTAATTCTCATTATTTATTTTCCTATTCTTATATATTCTTCATTTTCCTGTACTTTAATGCATACTGCCACATGATATGAAAATCCAGCATACTAAATTCCTTTTTTATAACTTTTACTATCAGATATTCAAAAACAATCAATCTTTGTCCTAATTTCATTCCTTTTATAGGTCCAGTGGTTATTCTCCCAAACACTTAACTTTCCAATTCTCATAAGTTATTTAGACATTTTAACATCACAATTGCTCTTATTTTCCTTAATTTACAATTAAAATCACCAACCACTATAATGTCCATATTTACACAAACATATTCAACAATATTTATAAATATAATTTCGCTCTCTTTTTTGTTACATAGCATATAAGGCTATAATTCTATACACATAGTTTTTCCGTCTCATGCCTATTGCAGTAGTTTGGCCTAGTTTCACTATAGTTACATCTAATATTTTAATGCTTTCTTGACATAATATACATATGCCCGAGCATGTTTCTTTCCCCATTTTCCCAACTACCACACCATTCCAAAGTTTTTTCAGTTCATGTTCTTTCTTCCTCTGTTAATAATCTGATATCTTCTAAAACAATAATATGTGCATCTACTGCAGCACACCATTGTAATATGCCTATTCTCCTTTTAAGATTTTTCATACTGTTCACATTTAAATCTAATATTTTCAGCTTTTAAGAACAGTTAGTATAATAAAATGTTTATCCCTTTCCTTTCTTATTTTCTCTAAGCTTTATGTTTTTGAATTTTATTTTCCTTTCTTTAACTCTTCTCCCTATTGAATTATTTTATTTCTTACTGTGCACCACATTTTTTGCACTTTAAATCACATTTTGTTTGCATTATGCCCTGTTTTACCACATAAATAACATCTTTTGTACCACATTCATTGATTAAATGATCGTTTTTTTCCATAAAAATAACAACTTTTTGGTTGACCCCTGTATTTCACAAAACCCCTATTAACATGAACATTAATAATACTAGGTAGGTGCATAACATTACCATTTTCCATGTTCAATACTACTCAACATTCCCATCCTCCCAGTCCATAGTCCTCTTTCATCATATACTTTTGTAGTGTCCATACCTCTTTACATAAAGTTAACAAATGTTCTTTCAGTTCTTTTGCTTCAACTTCAGTTCTAAACTGGATCATTATTCTTTTTTTTTTGTTTGTCTGTAAAAAGCTTGCATAACATATTCTAACTATAGATAAATATTTTTCTTTTGTTCATATGCACCCAAAAATGTCAGTGGCCTGCCCAGTCTCAAATATCAAGTCACAAAAATTCTCTTTATTAATTAAAATGAATATTCTTACCTCTTTTGCTTTGACACCCAGAGGTGCTATGACAGAGTCCCAAACCATAAACCTGTCCGACCTTTCTTCTTTTTCACAGCTCACACATATCCTGGGAGTCATGAAGCTTGTGCCAGGTGCAGGCATAGCGTCAGCATTCTAACACCAAAGATGGCCACTGAGTGATTCAGGTATGAGCTGTTTCCATGTGTACTAGCTATGTACGCTATGCCCGCACAACTCCAGAGCCTTGTATGCTAATTGCCCCATGTGCAGCAGTGTAGCATGCAAATGAAGGTATGCAGCAATTCAGGAAGTGGTGCAGTCATAGTGTAAGCATGCAGAAATGTAAACCATAGAAAACGGTTTACATTTTTGCAAACATAAAATCGGAGCCATGACAGCTGACCAAACAAATGCATTATATTGTTAATATATGCCAATGGCTAAATATATAGCCATTGGCATAAAAAAATGTACAAAATATAAAATTAACATTTAATATATATAGTCGCACTAATGCGACGTGGAAGCGCAGGGCAGCGGTACGCAAAGGGGATCGCAAGGAATATATAAAAATATAGAATAAAACTGCAATGAAACACATATCACAATTTCCCCATAACAGTCATTGGCAGGCATGCTACACTATACTCATGGTGCAAGGGTTGCTAAGGGGCAGTGACAGTGTTATGCGCAGTAGCTAGGAATTAGTAGGCAATGCCATGCAAATGAGAGGAGTAATAATGAATTGCAGATTCCCCGCTGGTGTAAGGATGCACCTCACAGCATAGCGTTATAACACCTAGGTGAGCCCTTGAGATAAGATGACATCAAGAGAGGGGTGTGTTGCCATTTCTGTAAGCACATTGGAGCATTGCTAAAATGGTCTACCCTTAACTAGATAAAGCTTCAGGATAGGGACGTGTCAAATTGCCTATAGCTATGATTAGCTGAGAGTACACAAGGTAACCGAGTATGCATGTGAACGGAGATGAAAACGTGAGTAAACTCAGTAATTGGGTATGAGCGGCACGCACTGCAGCTGAAACAGGAAGGATATTGGAAAGAAATAAGGAAATACTGCAGCAGTGAAATTGGAGTACAAATGACTAATTAACACCTAGGAGCCTACAGTGGGCCATTGACAACAGCTAACAAGGCTGCAAGCAGCTACCTGCAGAACAGGGAAGGGGAGGGGCTGTACTGCAAAGAAAACAGCAAAGTGTCAAAGCAGAGCAAAGCCGATATGCAGTATATCAGCTACAAGGCACATTTCGCCATGACTGTGTAGGGAAAGTACAAAACAAGAAAGATGGCAGGTGGATGCATGCCTGATAATGGGAGGGGATCCAGGTCTAAAAGTGAATTAAAGGGCAACAGATTCATCAAGGCAGGCAAGTAGATCTCCACAGTAAAGGCCCCACACTTGCAGTACTCATTGCAAAACCCATAATTAAGACACACAGCAGCTGGAATAGCTCATACACACCCACTTACATCAGCATCATCCATAGCACAATACTATGAAGTGTGAAAGCACCTCACACACATTTGTGTATTCCCATAGACTCTGCACCAGTGGTGTATACAGATGGGGAACTTTTATTATGTACATGTTAGGGACTGTCATAGCTTTGATCCACCAGCATGTGTTGTAGACTGAAGGTGGTGTGGAGGATGATGCACATGACCACCGCAGGCACCAGAGGAGGAGGAGAGTGTTCAGACCCAGGGTAACCTACCAGGGGCTACATGATTTGGAGATAGTAGCGATTTACAGGGTGAACAGGGACACCCTACAGCAACTTGTGGAGCTGTGCCGGCCACGCCTCAGAGCCAGAACAAACAGAGGGGAACCCAGCCCAGTGGATATGAAGGTATGTGTAAGCCTGAGAATACTAGTTAAAGGTACCTTTCAAAGACCAACTGGGGATATCATGGGGATCTCACAGGCATTGTCATCCAGGGTACTACACCAGTTCCTGGATGCCATGTTACCACATGCCAATGAGCACATATACTTACCCCAAATGCAGGAGGAGTTGGCCAGCAATATGCATCTCTTCCACCATGTGGCAGAATACCCAGAGGTACTGAGTGCAATAGACTGCACGCACATACACATCAAGTCACCACCCATGAGCAGGGTAGGCGCTACATAAACTGCAAAGGATACCCCTTCATCAACTGCCAGGTCATGTGCAATGCCCAGGGAATTATCATGGATGTGTGTGCTGACAGCCCTGAAAGCTATCATAACTCCCACATCTGGCATGCTTCACAGCTGTATTGGTTATTTGCCAGGGGGGACAACCCAAATCGCCACCTGGTGGGGGATGCTGGCTATGTACTGGAACCGTGGATGATGACTCCCATCAGAAATGCACACACACCCATGCAGGAATGCCATAATGAGGCACACGCACAAACCAGAATCATCCTAGTGCATGTGTTTGGGATGCTGAAATCACGGTGCCGTTGCTTGGACATATGTGGTGGAGTCTTGCAGTATTCGCCAGGCACATGTGCCCACATCTTCATAGTATGTGCCATGCTACACAATATGGTTCTGCAGAAACAGCTGCAGCAGGGACAGAATGGTGAAGGCCCTCACAGCCCACCACCATTGCCAAGGGCCCCACAGGCACAGAGGTACTCAGACCACAAACACCCTGAGCCAGCCCCAGTAGCAGACGGAGGCGTGCCCAGTATACCCATGCCTTGGCAAAGAGGGAATGTATAGCACACACACTGACAGTGTAGGCACCTAGGGACTGACACCTTTCTCCACCTACACACACAGTAAAAATGGATGGCATGTACACAAGACTACCTGTAAATTGTCATGTATAGGCAGTCTACTGTGTGCATCCAACATAGGCAGCCCTCAACTATTGCACACACAACATCCATTGGCACAAGGTAAGTCAACCTCTGAACAGTAAATTAAGCTATCAGCATATTCAGATACTGTATGTATAGATTCATAGGTAGGTACTTGGCCAACTGCCAGAGGCCACTCATAAGGCTAGCCAAAATCTGTCAGCTTTTGCCACCCCATTGATTCATTAACTGTCCCTCTGTGGAGCAGAACCAATGGTGGGATCCCTGGGGTGCATCTACTGTTCCCCATCCACCCTTCAAGGTTTCTCTTGCAGAGTGTTAGTGAGGGGCTCTGTATCATGTAGTTAGGGATGTTGTTCCAAAGTATGGGGAGTGTCTGTGACAGGAAGCTGTCACTCCAGCATCTTCCAGTTATTGTTGTAGCAAGGTCAGCTCACTACAGTGTGTTGCTCACTGTGACATGGATTCCCATAGGTGGAGCATATCCATCAAGCCTGAGTTCCACATGGCTGTGTTGGCCAGCGGAGATCATCTCTGGGTAAACGACATGCCACTGAGTAAAGCAGGAGTTTATGCAGTCTGGCTGCATAGGCCATATGTTGGAGGCCAGTATTCTCCTTGGTGATGTGTCCTCTGAGGTACATCCCACATGGATTATTATACCCTATGATGGGACTGATGAGTGATGAGTGATGAGTAAAGGGGCACTATAACCCCAGTATGTCTAGATGGGAATCCTTTAGTAATCAGATGGCCTACATAGAAGGATGTCCTAACTGCTGTGTAGATATGACTGTCAAAGGGGAAATTACTATCTACCTTAGTCCCCAGATACCCCATTATCTTGTCTGTATTAAAGTGGCTGCCACTCATGTGTTAATATGTGGGTGCCTATTCCACAATGGAATGACCATGCAGTTAGTGGCACTTGGCTGGAGGCCATGTTGTTGGCACCCTGTGATGTTCTCTGTGAGGCTCCTTGAGGGATGTCCATGTCAGCTGGACTATCAATCATGGCTCCCAGTTTGCAGTCATTGCCAAACATGGTCTGCCATAGTCCACCTGTGTTTGCCTGTACATCTGAGATGCATATGCCAAACAGTAGGGCTCCCAGGACTGAGTCCTTTGGGACACCAGTCGTGACTGTTCAAGAGTTGGACCTGGAGACTGCTAGTCGTACCATGTGGGTTCTGTGTTTAAGCCCATTGGCAACACAACCTGTGATGTATGGATGAATGTACAGGCTGGTGTGTTTATCAATAATACCTGAGTGGGGCATGGTGTCAAAAGCCTTGGTGAGGTCCAGGTAGTATGTGTGAACCACCTCCCCCATCATCTAATGTCTTGGTGACTGTATGTAAGACATCAAACAGGTTCAGTAGGCATGAACTGCACTCAACCAAGCTGACCTGGGTTGGGTCATGTGATCAGAGGTTAACAATGTCATTGTTAATGAGTGTCATGAGGATGTGAACCATACCATTGCAGACAAGGCAAGTCAGGCTTATGGGGTGGTAGTTACCATGGTCAATTGTGATTCCACCTTGATGGAGTGGAATAACCGTTGCCACATGCCATTGTATGGGCATGTAGCCTATGGAGATGCTGAGGTAAGAATGCTTAATTAGGTGGGGGGCAGGTTGTCTTGTACAGTTTGCAAGATGCAGTCTGGGTCAACATCTGCCTCCAATGATGCTGTGTTCTGCTGTTAGAGGAGGGCCAGTTCCACCTCTGTGTCTCTGATGGTTGGGATACTGTACCTTTCGGGTAGTGTTGTGGGCTCATTAGGGGGTGAAGTATGCACCGACTGTATCTGCAAGGATGTTGGCAATATCAGTAGGATCAGCATATGTTGTGCTATATTTCACTGGCACAGTGCAAATCTGTGTGTCTCCACATAGAACCTTGACATAGCCAAAGAAGGCTGTGTGGTTACCTTTCGAATCCTTGTGTATTCTCCTGCTGATGTTAGCCTTGGATGATGTCATGAGGGACCTACGTATCATACTAATAGTGGTCACAGATGTCTGCCCTTCGTGGGATTGCTGTGTGTCTGGAACACTGTCCTACTTCTGTAGTATAGCCTGTTTATTACAGAGGTCCACCAGTCCTGGTCTAGGAGGAGTGAGTCTTGGCTTACCAGTGATGGCATGATCCATACATCCATGTAGGTGCTTATAGACTGCATTTGTAAATCTGCCTGTATCTTGAGCAGTGTTTCCCCTTAGCATTGGGGCTGTGAAACCCCCCACTCCTATCACTAATAGTGTAAATTTAGCTGTAAGAAAGGTTTAAAACTGTGGTATACGTGGATGGGGGAGATGCTAGGGTGTGGAAACAGTGAATAGTTCATCGTCAGATTTAACCAGTGACCAGTTAACCTCCACTGTGGTGCACCTGTTGCCCATGTTGGTGATGACCACATCTAGTAGTTTCCACCCCACGTTAGGGAAGTTACCACCTGATACAGGGCACATGAGGTGATACATTCCAGGAAGCGCTGGGCCTGGAAGTGAGTACCGGAGTACGTTTCCCAGTTAATGGCATGGTAGTTGACATTGACCAATGCCAGGGTGTGCATTAGGACTGTCATGTTCTCCACTGTCTCCAGGTAGGTGGAGTGGAGGTACTGGGTCATGGAGGGTGATCCATAGCAGGCCACATTCCACATTGCAGTTGTGACTGATGTTAGCTGCACATGGATGCTCACAGATGTATCATGCTGCCCCACTAACCTGGAGGTGTAGTTATCTCTGAGGAATATGGATACAGCATCTCCATGTCTGTCAGTCCATGTTCTGTGGCTGAAATATGTGGTATGGGTTGTAGTCTGGTAGTGCTGGTGTGCTCTGAGGAGCCTTACAACAGATTTCAGTTAATGCACAGATGTTGATGTTGTCCATCCTGAGGAGTGCTGTGAGTTCATGCATATTGTGATCAGAACTTCTAGTGTTGAGTAGCATAATCCTCATTAAATCTGCTAATGTGCTGTTTACGGAGCTGGTATTCACCTTTGAGACTCTCATAAATAAGGCACCATGGTGGCACCAATAGCCTTGGCCAGTATACCAAAGCTATGTACTAAACCAAATAAACAATTTCCCTGGCGATGGAATCAAAATGCCTGGAATCAATTTAGAATTTGAGAATATTTTATCTTTACATTGTTAGCCAAAAGGCAGCCATTTGTTCTGAGGAAGTCTAGATATTATTAGATGAAAGCGCTTAACAAAGTTTAATAAAGATAAAATATTCTCAAATTCTAAATTGATTCCAGGCATTTTGATTCCATCGCCAGGGAAATTGTGTATTTGGTTTAGTACATAGTGTTGGACTGTTTCCCTTCATTGGAGTTTATTGGTCGTTTGTGGAGATGGATTCAATGGATGAATTACCATCAATTTTTTCGCCCAGGAGGGACGAAATAAGAGGTATCCAGTCAGAGATGGCTATTATGAGGGGCGAGCTCACTCAGCTCATTGAACTTGTAAGCCAACCGTTACAAAACAGCAAAACAAACGAGCGGATGACGTCATCAAGAGCGCCAAGCGCGACTGGCAACACTAATTCCATCCCAAACGGACAGGGGAATGGAGATGAACGAGGAAGGAGAACCTCTTATGGATCCAGACGAGATGGCGAACTCAACGATTCGAGCGCTAGAAGGGAATTTGGATCGGAGGCTGACTACTCATTTTTCGGAGCAAAGCCGAAAAGAATGCCACCCAAAAAGACATACACTATGACTGGTAATGTACACTATGCAGGCACTAATACAAATGTTAAAAATGTTTAAAAAAATGCGATGCTAAATGAATACTGCTATAAGGACATTATTGAATTCAACTTTGATTTTAAAGGGCTGGATAAACAGCAAGCCCAGAATGGAGGGAGAGGGGGCAATTCATCCAATTTTGACAAGAATTTAAAAGACTCTATGTATGAATTTGGGAGTAAATTGAAAAAATGCAAAAGCCTGCAACTAGAGAACAGTTACTTAATGAAATGTATAGACACATGCATAGTCCCAATGGGGCTCCATTTTTTCAAATACCCTATGGGTATTGACTTGGACACTGAAACCAAAAAAGAATGTATGAAAATGTTCGATGGTTTTGGTATTGCATTTATGAGATTCATTATACAATGTAACGATAAAAAGATATGTTTACGTATTGATGAATTAGACAAATTGAACGATGCTATTACTAATGATGTGCTTTATGAAGAATATGAGTACTGTATTAATTCACAGTATAAATGGGTTCAGAGACAAATGGATATGCAATTTCAAAGAAAGTGTAAAAAATATCAAAGAGACTTGGAACAATATAGTAGGGAGCAAGCATATAGATGGGACAAGAAAGATAATAAAAAAGATAGGACTATTTTAAGAAATGTAATGGATAGGAAAGGAAGTATATACACCCATTATGACTACCAATATAGGGACAACAGGGATAGAGGTAGATTTGACAATAATAAATATGACAATAATAAATATGACAATTTTGATAATTTTAGTGACGGTAATGTTTTTTTAGAGGTAAAGCAAGGGAAGAACAGTGCATAAATCAGGGGGGAAAAAAGGATTTTCAATACCCACAACCGAGAAGGGTAATAGGGGAGGGACACACAAGATAGGACTTGATACAAGTAAAGGTAGGATAGTGAAAATTAATGATATAATCAGTGAATATAACCAGTTTTTCATATATAACTACACGGGAATAGAAGTGAAGAAGGAACACTTCACTTTGCTAAGTAAAGGAATGAAGTATGTGCCAGTCAAAAGGTTTAGGGTAGAAGACTGCATTATAGATGTTAAAAAATATCTGAGAAAATTAAATTTAGCAGTATTATTTGACAAAGAGAAAAATAATACGACAAACAAGTCTATGTTTAAAAAGAAAAGCACTTACACTCCACCACTCAATAATGTGTTAGCGTTATATGAAAAAATGGTTATTGATGAAATATATAAATACAGTAATAAAATTAATCAAACTAAAATTAGATATAATTTGACCACCCCAGAGTCCATTGCCCTAAAAGAACTTCAGGAAAACACAATGGTAAGAGTAATGAAACCAGACAAAGGGGGAGGAATAGTACTATATGGTCAAGAGGAATATAAGAATAAAATCAATGAAATTTTACTGAAGTCTGGGAAGTATGAAATTTCCTCAAAAAATGAAGTGAACATTGGTTATAACAAAATTAATTTATACTTAGAAGACCTTTTGATAGATGAAAGAATAAGTGGAGAGATGTATGATTACTTAAAGGTGGACTCCCCTATTATTAACACTATGGTGGGTATTCCTAAAATCCATAAGAATGTAATGGACCCCCCTTTTAGACCCATAATTTCTGGTAACAAAGCCAAAACATATAATTTAGGTAAAGTGGTGGACGGGTGGCTTAAGCCATTTTATAAGTCTTACAAACATGTCATTAAAGACTCCTGGGATTTCTTAGGGAGATTGAGGCAAGATATGATTACACCTGGTGCTCTCCTTGTGACTGTAGACGTGGTTGACCTGTTCTCTAGCATCCCACAAGAGGATGGTTTGCTTAGGTTGGAAAGGTCTATGGAAAAATCTGGCATTTTCTCAAGAGATAAAATTCAACTTACAGTAGAATTCATGGAACTAGTACTGAAACATAATTATATAATGTTTGAAGGAGAATATTATATTCAAGTAAAAGGAGTGGCAATGGGGGCAGCATGTGCCCCCATTTTTTCCAATATTTACTTAAGTGATTGGGAAGAAGAATATATTTTCAGTAATAGTAGTTATCAGTTTGTTTCATGTTACTACCGTTTTTTGGATGACATTTTTCTAGTTTGGAAGGGGAATAGAACTATTTATGATGGATTTGAATGCAAAGAGTAATGAATTGAAATTCACATATAATGTGGAATTGAATGAAATAGCTTACTTAGACACTCTTATTACTGTGGATCATGGAATAATAAAAAGTAAAATACACAGGAAAGAGACGTTCAGTAATGGCTATTTAGAATATAATAGTTCTCATCCCACAAAACAGAAAAGGAGTATAATTAAGGGACAATGCATTAGGGCTGCGAGGATGACATCTGAGTATGATGACTTTGTCAGCGAACTGAAAACTATAGGGGACATGTTTACACAAAGAGGGTACCCCAAATGGCTAGTGAAGGATGTGACTAGTTATGTGTTAAAAGAATGGGGTAATAAATACGCACCCCTATTAGGAAAAGGCCCTATGACAAACATGCAAAGGTCGGGAGCTGACAACAGGGAGACAGATATTGATTATACTAGAGCTTGTATCCTGCAGCATACCCCTTGGACTATAGATATAAAAAGAATTATTAGAGAGAATTGGAACATACTAAAGTTGGATAGGAAAATTATTGAAACAGTAGGAGACATTCCCCGGTTTGTATCTAGAAATGGAAACAATTTAAAGTGGGAACTTGAAAGAAAAATACAAACAAGTAACAATGAAAGAGAAAAGAGGGGTAGAACCAAATGTGGCACATGTAATCAATGTAAGTACATATGTTCAGACTACACTATAAAATTAGAAAATGTTACTAAGACAGAGATATGTTTTAGGAAAGGAAATTGTAGAACTACCCACTTAGTTTATTTAGCTATGTGTGCCAACTGTCATTGTTACTATGTAGGAAAAACAGATAGGGCTTTAAGGCAAAGGATATATGATCATTACTATTGTATTAAGAAGAAAGATGTTAAAAATGCCCTGTGGAGGCATTTGCAAGAAAGTACTAGTTGTAGAATGTTTTATTTTGCCATATTAGATATAGCCTCAGTGAACCCCAGAGGAGGAAATATTAGGAAAAAACTGGGAGAGTTAGAGACTAGATGGCAAATAAAATTGAATGCATCTTCTCCACCAGGATTAAACGATCACATTTCAGTAAAGCCTATTTTGGTTCATGATGGTTAGATTGGTAGGATGGGTATTTAAATGAAGGGGTATGGTAAATGTTAGATAAATGGTCATTACTCACAATGTCTGACATTTTTAGTAAGGGCAAGGATGTTTTTTACTAGTTCTATCTACTTACTTATTTGAATCAATGTCACTATTATTATTTTTTTATACACCATTCTTTACACACAAATATATATTTGTTCTTCATACAAATACATCCTTTCAAAATACATTTATACACAAGTATAGTTTACATATAAAAGCATAAGAATAATATATATCACAAACATGTGTAACTTAATGAATTGTTAACATAATACGTGGTTTTAACTGGAGCAAGTATTTTTAAATAGTGTTTTATAGTATTTTTTAAAGTTTTTTACTGCACTGGCACTTTAAAATGTTTTGAAAGACTAATTAACTTGGTTAATTAGTTGATTAAGCATTCCATATATATTGTTAGCCAAAAGGCAGCCATTTGTTCTGAGGAAGTCTAGATATTATTAGATGAAAGCGCTTAACAAAGTTTAATAAAGATAAAATATTCTCAAATTCTAAATTGATTCCAGGCATTTTGATTCCATCGCCAGGGAAATTGTTTATTTGGTTTAGTACATAGTGTTGGACTGTTTCCCTTCATTGGAGTTTATCAGTATACCAAAGCCTAAGACTGATACATAGGCCAGTATGGTATGATTGCATGCATGTTCTCCATCTGTGCTTGCTTTTCATCTCCCCTGTAGGTAACCTACTGGTAAGCAACAGAAAGCCTTAAACTTATACAAGTCTTCTAGCTTCCAAGATATGCTTTTGGAGTGACTAAGTATCAGTGATCTGTATGTTCTTGTTGTACTCAACTGTTTCCTGACTACATGGTGAGTTCTCACTGTATATTGTGATCTGAAGGTCTGTTTATTCACATATTATGGCTGTGATGGCCTGCACATTAGAGGTTCACAAATAGCCTGCTACCTATCTGCCCGAGAGCAATTCGAAGCAGAGCTACAGTGTGTTGGCCTTCCCCGCACCATTGATAAAGTAAGTGAGCCTCTGTCAAGCATAGCCAATGAAGCAATTCCAGGCAGAGATGCTGGAAGCTGTTGAAGACTGGGGTTGTGGAGGGTGATAGGGGCACTTAGTGATCTAAAGAGGGTATGTTAATGTGGCAATTCAACACCATTCAAGTCCCCCAACAGGTCTTGCAGCTATCAAACTGGACAGGCTCCCCCACCCCCTGGCTGTATGGTTCTGGGACACATGATCCCAGGGGTGTATATTCTGTTACCCATTCACACAAGAAGGTTTCCCTTGAAATGTGTCAGTGAGAGGCTATGCCTAATGTAGTCAGGAATGTAATATATTGTCTCACAGTACATTTGTTATATGTCGTTATTTCAAGAGTACATGAAGCTCAGTGAGTTTGGGGGCCTACGCCCTTTGCTTAGCCTAGCTTACATATAGAAATCATCTAAATAGGAAATAGGCGGAAGCAACGTTAATGTCAACAGTGCAATGGTTACAGTATCTGCATAGTATCTGTGCATTCGAGGTTACAATCCCAATAAAGGCAGGGATGTTTATCATGTGTAAAAGTATACCTTAACCACAGCTTGCATATATAGGTAGTAATCATCTGTATAATAAACATTCGAAACACCCATATAAACTCATGTGTGCTGGAGAGTACAATCAACAGAGAATGTAATGTTATGTCATCACATAGTGAGATGTTACTTCACTGACATGTATATATCCAGAGTAATTAGTGGATGTGGCCATGTTTTCACGCACAGGTTATATGTTACAAAGTTTTTTAACTGTGTTTTACTGCTGCTATGATGTCACACAAACACTTCTAAACATGCTTACAACTGCTTAAATGAGCCTTATTCTGCAGTAAAAAACATTTGTAAAGTATCGCAGGCGTCGAACCCTGGACCATGCACACTATAGTCATGGGACTTACCACTGAGCCATCTGAGGTGTACACATGTTTCTTGGTCTTGAGACTACACCTTATACCGTATGCGTTTTACTGTAATGATCACAAATGGGACAGTCACTTTGTGTACATATGTACAGTACATTGTAATGTACTGTAGTTTGTGAACCAACACATTCCAGTCTACAGATGTATTACTGTTACAAACTAATATAGGTTCATAGGTTCATAGGTTAGTACTAGGCTATCAGCCCTAGGGCCTATACAAGCCTAGCCATAACAATTCCCTGAATATTTCTTCCCACATTATTTACTTTCCTGGACCCCTGTCTAGCAGGGTGATTGACGTGATCCCTGGGGTGAATTTCCTTTCTCCCACCCAATCGTCAAGGTTCCTCTTGAAGAGGTCCAAAGAGGCACTCTGCTTGACATGTATGGGCAATCTATTCCAGAGTCTGGGGAGTCTCTGGGTCAGGAACCTATCCCTCCAACATGTTTTGTTTATTGTGATGACAAGGTTTAGATCCCTGGAGCGTGTAGCTCTGAGGGATTGGGATTTCTTTAAGTGTAGCATGTCCAACAGCTCTGGGTTTGACATGGCCTTGTATGTTAAGCAGAGATCGCCTCTGAGTAGGCGATATGCACAGAGTATAGCTGGAGTTTTTAAGGCGGTCAGCATAGGGCATCTGCTTTAGGCCTGTGATTCTTTTAGTGAAGTATTTCTGAGGCCTTTCCAGTTGTTGCAGATGTCTTGAGAGGTACATACCAAATGGGGCATTGTATTCTATAATGGGTCTAATGAGGGATGAGTACAGTGGGACAATGACCTCCTTTTTCTGGATGAAAAGCCCTTCATGATGAGGTGTTCCACATAGAAGGATTTCCTGACTGTTGTGGCGATGTGGTTATCGAAGGTGAGACCACTGTCCACCTGTGTCCCTAAGTCTCTTATCACACTTTCTGTGTTTAGTGTACTGCCACCTATATGGTAATTCATGGATACATGTTTTTCCCAAAGGGGATAACAATACATTTCTTGGCATTGAGCTTGAGCCCATGGCTCTGGCACCAAGCATCTGTTTCTGTAAGGCCCTTTTGTAGAGTATCCACATCATTTGGGGATTCAATAATGGCTCCCAGTTTGCAGTCATCTGCAAACTTTGTTAGCCAGAGTCCCTTAGTGTTGACCTGTACTTCAGAGAAGTAGATGCCAAACAAGAGCAGCCCCAGGACTGAACCCTGAGGTACTCCACTTGTCACTTGTCTGGAGCTGGATTTGGAGTCGGCTACTTTTACAGTGTGGGTTCTATCAGTAAGCCATTTAGCAACCCATTGGGTGACATAGGGATTAATGCCCAACTTAGTAAGTTTATCTATGATTCCAGAGTGGGGGATGGTGTCAAAGGCCTTGGCAAGGTCTAGATAGGCTGTGTGGACCACCTTACCCTTGTCCATGGCTCTGGAGACTGATTCAAAGAAGTCAATCAGGTTCAGGAGACAAGATCGGCCCTTCACAAACCCAAACTGGGTGGGGTCCAGTGTTTGAAGGTTGCCAATGTCTTTGTTTATAAGTTCCATGATAATACGCTCCATGGCCTTGCAGATAAGGCTTGTCAGACTGATAGGACGGTAGTTTCTGGGATCCAAGGTGGATCCCCCCTTGTGGATTGGGATAACTATAGTCAGTGGGCACGAAACCTGAGGTGAGGCTATGATTAAACATGACACTTAGGTGAGGTGCCACTTCATATTGTAGTTCATGTAGTACACAGCCCGGGATGTCATCTGGTCCCATGGATGCTGTATTCTTGGCTTTAGAGAGTGCGTTTTGTACCTGTGTGGCCGTTATTACTGGAATTTTGCAATCTTCCGGTATTGAGATGGGCCATTTAGGGGGTGAGAGTGGGGTGAAGTTGGCACTGAATCGATCTGCTAGGATATTGGCAATATCCTTCGGATCAGTATATTTAATGCCATTCTGTTTTAGCTCAGAGCAGATCTGAGCATTGCCATTTAGATTCTTGACATAATTATAGAATGCTTTGTGGTTGTCTTTGGAATCTTTGGCAATTTTATTTTCGTAACTAGCTTTGGAGGATTTATGAGGCATCTCAGTTTCTTACTGAGGCTAGTAAGGGAGTTTTTTGCATCCTGGGATTTTCCTCTTTTCTGCAAAAGTTTCTTCCTTTTGTTGTAGAGTTTGTTTATGGCAGGGGACCACCAGATTGGCTTCCTTTTTTTGGATGAGAGCATTTTGGTTCTATTTGGGATGGCACGATTCATGCATGAGTGGATGTGCTCGTACAGTGCCATAGTGTAGGATTCAGCAGTTGAACTTTCAGTTCCTGTCTGCATGGGTGTCATGAAGTTTGTCACTTCTGACTTGAGTAGCATGAAGTTGGCTTTAGAAGTTTTTATGGTGGTTTCTTTACTAGGGGTGGGGTGGGATGTGGATGTTAAGGGTGATTAGCTTATGGTCAGACCTGACTAACGAGGGGGTGACCATAGGTATGGAGCATTGATTTCCCATGTTGGTAATGACCAGGTCTAGGATATTGGAGCCCCTGGTGGGACTATGGATTAGTTGATCCAGGGCGTTGGAATTTATGAATTCCAAGAACCGTTAGCAAAGGTGTTGGGACATGAGTAGTTTTCCCAGTTAATGGCAGGGTAGTTAAAATCACCCAGTATTAGGGTGTTTGATTCTATCTTAATATTTTCCAGTATGTTTAGAAAGATGTAGTGAGAATCTTGGGGTATGGTGGGGATCTGTAGCAAGCTACAATTTGGATTGCAGTCTTACCTAGTGTTAGTTGCACTTGGAGAATTTCAGACACATTGTGTTGGCCAACTAGCCTGGTGGTGTGAATATCCTTGGTGAATATTGACACTCCTCCACCTTTAGTGTTTCGGTCCTGGTTTGGTGGCCAAAGTGTGGTAAGAGTTGTAGCCTGGTATTGCAGGGGTGCTCTCTGGAGCCTTGAACCAGGTCTCAGTTACTGCACAGATATCGATGTTCTCCATTTTTAGGAGTGCCTCGAGAGAGTGCATTTTGAGGTTTAGACTTCTAGCATTGAGTAGCATTACCTTCAGATTTTGCATGCTTGTACCTGTTATGGTGGTGGTTGTGTCCTTTGAAGTTTGCCTAAAAAGGCACTATAGGGTGGCAAGAACCTTAGCCAGAAACCTGAAACCCAGGGCCGAGAGGTGCAGACCAACTCTGGCAAAGCACCGTGGGCTGTCAGTCATGTCATCCCAGGCAGACAGATACTGGATCCCCTTTGAATGACACCATAAGCAGCCAATTGTTGAAGTCAATCATTTTATCCTTATATTGTGGTATCATTCTGGGCAAAGGCAGGATGCTACTCAGGGCTAGGGTCATACCTGCCTGGGCCACATGATCCGAGAGCTCTTCCATGTCTCTTTTCATGTAGTCCAGGGAGGTACGTCTCAAGTAATTCACTCCAACATGGACAATGACAGAGTCATATTTGTACTTGTTATGGAGTGACTTGAGTGCATGCGTTATGTGGCGGATCCTGGCACCCGACAGGCAGCTGACTGTAATTTTCTCCTTATTCAACCTGGTGAGAGGGACATCAGTGTGCTGGACTATAGAGTCACCTATGACTAAAGTGTTAGGTACATTATCTTGCCTTAGGGGCTGTTGCTGGGTGGCACACTGGTGTTGTGAACTATGTGACACATTGGTTGTGATTGGTGTTTGTTTGCGTTTCAGCTTCAGAGGTCTTTGTTGCTTGGGCAGGTTACAGTTAAGGGCCTCTGCATATGTGGATTTAGTGCTGCTATATGTGGGTGTTGGTGGTGCGGGTTTAGAAGGGCTATGTGTTGCTTGAGGTGTAGTGTGGGTGTTAACCTTCTCCTCTTGACTGTTTAGCACAATCTTGGGTGGAGAGAGCTTTGCTTCCATTTTGGCTATATAAGTGCATCTCTCACAGGTTGTAGTGTTGGGTGGTAGGAGGAGAGGGTTGTCTGTGTACATGAGGCAATTGCTGCATTGCCCCAGTATGCCCAGATTCACAAGGTGGACAGGAGAAATCACCGGAAGCTGACCCTTGGACATGCCTGGTTTGGGGCTTTTTTTTTCTTTGTAAAGTATAGGAGCTGTTTCCTTAGCAAGGTACTTTGCAATTATAGGCTGTTTAGTGCCTACTATTAATTTCTCCTTGTTAGCAAGGAGATTGCAGTGTTTTTATGAGTTTAAGGCTTCCTAGTGCTTTCCAGCAGGTATTAGAGAAAGTGCTAGTCACAGGGATGCTTAAAGGTAAGATTGAAAAGAATGCACTCTGCAGTGTGCACTACAGAAGTTAGATGTGAAAGTAGGTAACTTGAGTTTTACCTGTTTAAAAAGTTAAGGTTTAGTGGAGAGTTACTATTTTTAAAACAGCAAGATGGACTGAAAGGGGTGGTCACTTTTGTATTTTGGTACTATGAAATACTGTAGGATGGCCAATAAATTTAAATAATTGAAGGGGTGGG